>NW_028145344.1:141691-397988 GCF_050948025.1 Trichoderma camerunense
GCGCATATTTGTCCCCCCAAGGCACCAAAAACCCCCCCCCCCCCCCCCCCTTTTTTTTTTCTCATTTTTTTTTTCCTTTTGGTACGGTACTGGTAATAACGGAGGGTATGGGTCTTTACTTGCTTCATCCACAAGAGAGATTGCGTCCAAAGGAGGGCATCTTCAGGCAATTTAGGGCGAACATGGCGCTTCAAGGGGACATGCATATTGAGAAATAAGGGCTGAAGGGACGGCATGCATCTTCGTTTTAGTTTTTGTTTTCAAGACATAGCTCGGATTAAGCTTATCAGATGAGGCAATATATCAATGATACCCAGCTTGGGCGAATCTCGCTACCTGTTCTAAATCCTCAACCCCTTTTTTCTTTCTACTACTCTTCTTTTGTCTTTTCTTCGAGCTGATTTTGGTTCATTTGTCTTGTATCATTGTGCTTATCCTTTTTCTTTACGTTTTACTTTTTGGTTCGTCTAATCACTGTCATCATCATCGTCGTCGTCGTCGTCATCGTCTTCCTCTGATGCGTTTTCAAGCCACTCGACGAGCACTCTGCACTTCTCCTTCAAAGCAGCCATAGACTCACCCTCCACCGCACGCGCATCCGCCCACCAGCCGAGAATGCCTTCCTCCTCCAAAATGTCCAGCGCGTAGAGCTGCTGCAGCATAGCCGGGAGAAGCGTAGCAGCCTTGCTCTGCTCCTGGCCCTTGGAGTAGTGCTGCAGGGCGCGCTGCAGGGCGAGGATGAACTCGACCTGCGCGGACTCGCCGCCACCAACACCAACCTCGTTGACGAACTTGGAGGCGCCCTTGCACGCGGTGAAGGCTCTGTCCGCCGCCTTACTGGCGTCGAGGCCGCCGTGTTCGGGGGTGACGAGCTCGACTGCGCGGCGGGTGAAGGCCGTTGCGACGGCCTTTCGCATCATGGCGTCGGAAGCGTTGTTGGCGAGACGCAGACCCATGAATTCCAACTTGGCAGAGTCAAAGTCGCCAGAATCGGCACGCAGGGCGTCGAGCAGACCGTGGACGGCATCGGTGTGGAAGGAAATCTTGCCAGCAGAGTCGTCTGACGCAAACGACGAGAGACGTGATCTGTTGGAGTGGGCAGTGTCGGTGGCAAGGAAGTTGCTGTCGTTGCCATCGTCGGAGTCGACATCAGAGGCAAACGTTGAGATGGATGAGGTGGATAGGTTGTAGTTTGCGAGGGAGTAGATGAGAGACTTTTGGAGCCTAGAGGGGTCTTCGTCGTCGAGCTCGTCGTCTTCGGGATCGAAGAAGGGAGCTGCGTTGCCGTCGGGACCGAGTAGCTTGGTGTCCTTGGTGACCTGCTTGCCAGTGGAAGTAACGGTTGAGAGCACCGCAGCTGTAGAAAGGGAGATGGAGTCGCTAATGTGAACGCCGTAGGAGATGAGAGATCCGGTAGGTATTGTGCAGCCTTTACCGATGACTACGTCACCAGCCAAGATAGATTGTGATATGGCGGTGCCATCCCCCACAGTGGTGTTGTTCCAAATGAACGAGTTCTCAAGCGTGACATTGGCGCCAATCTTGCAACCAGTGCCAATGATGGAGTTGACGATTCTGCTTCCAGATCCGATGCTAGAATTGGTTCCAATGACGGAGTTTTGAAGTTTGGCATCGGCTGCGTGAGAAGCTCCAGTCTCGATAACAACATTGTTGCTGTGTTTCTTGTACGTCTGCTTGGGCATGATGTTGTTTTCAGGGATAAAGGGGAACGTCCATCGGCCTAGGACGTCTCTGCTGATGGCATCGTACATCTGTAGGTTGCTTGCTCGAGCAGCATACCCGTCCTCGAAAATCTCCGCGTAGATCATCTTGCCGTTGAGCTCCCAGTCCTTCAACACACCATGCAAGAAGTTTCTTCTTGGCAGTTCATAGTCGAAGCTTTCTGACCATAGAGCCAAGACCTCGGGAGTGCAAATGTCGATCTGAGCATCTATCAGGTCGGCTCGTATTTCAAACTCGGTTGACAGCTCGTCTGCAATGAGAGGGTCCATGGAGAGGTAGTGGTCGCTCTGCAAGGGGTTCATCTCATCGTAGTGAAGACAGCGCTGAGTCTTGGTGTCCACCACAAACACTGGCGTGATTCCGTTCGTCTTGGTCCTGTGATCCGCAGGTCCTCCGCTGTGCAGGACCATGGTCATGATATTCGCGGCACTCGTCTCTCTTCGTTTTCGGTGCGCTGCCAGGGCGCCGTCTAGAATTAGGTTCGACACCAGGTCACCATGCACCAGGAGGAAATCACCGTCCACCAACGATCGCTTGTCCATGTCGCGGAGGACGTCGCCAACCGATCTCGCATCGGCAACTCGAACAAACTGCAGCACCGAAAACGGACACGATTTTGACGACGATGCCCATCTAGAGTGACTGATATAATCTTCAACCTGGTCTGTGTGTGCGCCGCAGTAAATATAGACTTCCTGAACGCCGTTCATGGCTAGAAACTCGAGCGTATATTCGATAAGAGGGGTGTTGGCCAGCGGCAGAAGACACTGTAGTTGATGGGAGTCAGCTGGCGGCCACAGTCTCAATCAAGCTCCTCAAGCTTTGCAAGGTCCACATACTCTCGGCTTCTCTACTGTAAACGGCTTGAATCTGTCCTGGAACGAGTCTGCGAGAACCTGTGCGCAAGTCAGTGATCAGCTATCGCTTCAACAGAACCCCGCGATGACTGGACGCACCACAGCCTGCAGAACATCTTCGCCTTTGCTCTCTGCGCCCGACTTTGCAGGTTTTTTGCCCTTTGCCGAGCCGGCGCTGTTCTTTCCCTTGTGCGACATGGCGAGAGTCCCGGCGCAAAAAGGCGAAGCTTGGAAGAGCGCTTGGAATTGAGGATTTGTGGTGGGAGAAGTTGGATTTGCGACAGGCATGGGTGACTCAACTAGCAAGGGCTGTGGTGGAAATTTCTCACCGCGGTGAAGCTTTCGGTGTGGCGATCCAAGGTGGGGTGACGGGCGGCATACGCTGGCTGGAGCTTATCTTGAGTCACAAGTGCCGTCTGCATCATGGGAGATATTGTATGCTAGACGCAAGAAAAAATGGAAATATATAGTTTGGTATATACGAGAAAACTTTTTTTTGCGGAGGATGAGTAAATTATACTCTGTGATTCCTGATATAGTGATTCATTAGTAGGCAAAATATGTTGTTGGTGGACTGCTTCCACAATCCTGGGTAATATGTCAACAAACTCTTGAAGTTCGTATTAAGCAAGCGTTACTTCGTATAGCCACTGGTTGATTATTACGGAGAAGATGCCTGATCCAAAGGTGTCTATGTATCAAAGTGTGATGCATTGCTAGAAGTAAGACCGATAGGCAACTCCGTTCAGAGCTATTAGTAGCTGAGATTGGGCTTTCGTAGAGTTTGAAAGTATTCTAATTCTTCATACGGTCATCAATTCATTATTTCATTTTGTATAGTATACAACACGATATCCGAACTAGAGTAGTACTCTAGCTGGCCCCTCAAGAAACACCCCAGACACCAAGCACATCTTTCTGAACCAGGCGGCCTTGCTTCTCAACGCCCTGCTGCAGCTGCTTCACTCGTCTCACCGTAAGTCCCAGAGATAAAGGTCCCAGGATTGTGCACAGCATTATCGCCCACGTAACAATGAGGAATATTTCCGAACTCTTTCCATCATCGGTCGGCGACGAAGAGAATATCTTGTTGCTTTCCGCAATGGATGAAATCAAGAAGCCAATCTCGCCGCGAGCAGTCATTGCACAGCCCAATATAGAAGCAGGGTAGATTGATCGCGGATTGGTTCCAGCAGGATCAGAATGAGATGGTATCGTTTGCGTGGCTGCCTCTCGGCTTGATTGCGATGTTGGCGAGGGCTCTTGGGTTTGAGCTGTATGTGTAGAAGCTGCTGAGTTAGGGGACGTCTTGGGATTTTCGTGAACTCGCCCCCAGAAATGCGCCATTTGTAGTTTGGGATGCTTGGCAAAGGCCAATACTTTGGTGGGTAGAAGAGAGGCAATGGAGATGCGAAGAAGCCAAGCGCCGCATAGTAATTTCCCGACCATCATCAGAGCGGTATATACGAACCCTTTCCATACGATAGAGCCTTTGAACATCTCGGTGATGGGAATAGAGAAACCAATGGATGCCTTGGATAATCAGAGAAATTCTTATTTATTAGAAAAAGTCACTTACAAAGAAGAATGGCTTCAAGATCCTTTCGAGGGGCTGCAGATAATACCTTTCGAAGGTAGCCATTCCAGAGGTATCCGGTCTCGTGGGCTCTGAAGCAGTATGTTCGGAAATGATAGCATTATCTGTTTCTGATTGTACAGAAGCTTGATTTTGCATTGGAGGTGATGTTTCCGATGCCGTCTTCTCATTAGTAGGATGAGATACTTCAGAGTCCCACCAGCTGATGGCTGCGCCCGCAATATAGGCAGCGAATAAATTAGAAGTGCCTGCGTATGTTGACCCAGTGATACAGCCAGCCAGAATGGAGGTGTGAATGACACATGGTGTTCCTCTCTTGTTGAAAAGCTGATTGATATGTCCTAGGGGATGTTTCATCCTCCAAGAGTTCAACCAGAGAGTGAACGGCTTGGCCATAAAGACACAAACAAGAGGAGCGCATACCGCAAATGCGACAGATACCAGAAGCGGCCTCACGATAGTGACGGCACTGATTTCAGCACCGGATGACCCCAAATTGGAGATGATCTGGACCATGACGAGGCCGACAACGTCATCCATCATGGCGGCACTGGTGAGTACGACACCGAGCCTGGACGTGATCAGACCAGTTGATCGAAGCACAGTGAAAGTCGTACCAAGGCTCGTAGAACATAACGCTGCACCGGCAGCAAACGCCTGGAGAGGCGTTGCACCACTGAGCTTCTGGAGGACGAAGGAGAGGCCCATGGGCACGCTGATACCGGTAATGGCAACGCATGAAGATAGCCAAAGATTGGCTCTGAGGGCACCTAGAGAAGTTGACAGACCGCCTGATTGGATAAGGTTAGCTTATGTGGATTAGAAATAATGATTGAATGGCTCAATGGATATTACCTTCATATACTAAGAGCAGCAATCCAAGATAGCCCAATTGGACAACAACCTGCTCAGCTTCTTCGCTCAGCCATTTGGCTCCTGGCGTTCCCCAGGCTACTCCTACGAATATCTGCCCGAGGAGGCCACAGTAGACACTATGATCGAGCACAAAGTTGGCGACATTGAGGAGAAGAAGAAAGGACGTCTGGATAAGGATTGTGACGATCTCTGGCTCGTGGTACGGAAGCGAGGTTGCCATTGTGATGACGGCGGCCTCCACGGCGATAATTTATGGATCCATATGCAAAACTTTGCAGCGAACTAAGACGGCGGATGCAACGGAATATTAGAAAAGGTTACCAGAGAGTGGCGGATTGAGAGATTCTAACATTGATGATGAAGAGGGAGAGACGTTGGCAAATTGGTTCCATATCAGTTGGATCCTCTTTTTTTAAAACCAATAGTCCGGGGTTGGTTTGGCACCGGCCTAAGTTAGGCACTTGCAGATCTGTTCTGGATGCTTTGATCGACCGGCTTACGAAAATCTACATTAAAAACAAACGACCAAAAGAAATAAACTGGTCAGGTGAGAATGAAAATAAGAGCTGCTATAAAGCACATTGACTGAAAACACATGAATGAGCTGCAACAACTTGTGGGATGGGTTAATATCGGCTTTGAAAATGCCAACTCTTGCGTCTTACAGATGCACATCGAGACAGGTGAGGCCTAATGTGTACGTGTATACATGTCTCGGAGATTTCACACACGTCATTATAATGGCAATAATTGATGATTTGTGTGCGTTGTAAAACATGAAAGATACTCTTTGGTAGGTGAGTAGATGGATGTAATGTAGAACTATACTTGATGCATCACAATGACTCCATATACCAGGCATTAAATCGACCACGTCTAGGCTATCTAGGTTACATGTATCCCTTATTTCTCTATCATAGATGCTATTTCGTAGTACAAATTGACATATAATAAATCCTCATCAATGAAAAGTTTACGTCCTACCATAAACCCTGCGATGCTTAATAAATTGCATAAACCTCTCCGTTGCCTCAATGCTACACCTACCAATAAGCATCAACACGGCAGTGAGCTTTTGATGCCTGATACGCCACAGTTTGCCACCCCGGGAACCTATGAGAGTCTTTGGGTGCATGCGAACCTAGCTGCCACTCCCGGATCATACGACTCGACCATCCACCCCGGACTGCCGTGCAAAGCGCGTGCAAAGTTTACAGCTCTCAGGTGGCTAGAGGCTCAACTGTAGGCTTAAACAGTCAAATGACCCCCACTGAACGGGTTGACGAGGCTCATGTTCCGTAGGGTGTCCCGTAAGCTCTTTTTTCCCTTTGTTCAGATTCTGTTGTTCAAGAAGGGGAAAACGGGATGGACCAGAGCCGGCGTGTGTAGTTTTGATAGTTGATAGAAAGACGGCCCCTAGAAGCCTGGATGTAGCCGGCGTTAAGCAGCAGCCAAGAGATTGAGACCCAATGCATTTTTACCCAATTGATGCATTTCTACCTAGATATCTGAAAAATTAGAAGCACGCAAGGGTCATAGTCTAAGCAATGACAGGGCCGAATTGCTCGTAGATGGCGCGGCGGCCGAGCAAACGGACCGCAAAATCGCCACCTTCTTAGATGCCATCCCATGCTACGCCGTGGCTAGTCCCCTCTGTTTTTTTTTTTCCCCCTCTTTGTTCGAGAAAAGTCATCAGCGAGTGAGCGCGCGGGTATATGTATATAACACGTAGTCGATTGGTTCTCGAGAGCCTTGGTCATACCGTGTCTTTGTACTCCGTTTGGAATGCTTCGGTTTAATGCAAGCAAGGGCATACCAAGTAGAGCACATGCTGCCCTTGTAAGCAACTGGCAGCGGCAGTGGTATTCTGTGCTCCTTGCATACAACCACATGTAGCTGTAGTCGCGCGGGCACAGCCACACGGCCTGCAACGGGTCTGGCCGCTAGGCGATGAAGAGAACGCCTTCCATAGGTTTTTTTATTTTCTCATGTTGGGACCACACCCTGCCTCGGAGATTCGACAGGGCTCTGCTGCACCCGGCGGCCGAGGGTAGCAGCGTGGGACGGCGGATAGCGACCTCCCTCCGGAGGCTGTTGTCGCCTTATCAGAGGCCGGTATGAAGAGTAAGTACCTGCTGCTACCGACCCAGTAATAGCAGCACGAGCGAACGAGTGTAGGTGCCGGAGTATCATCTGATGAGCTTGGTGTTTTGTAGGTACTATAGTACAGTAGTAATAGTAATACGCAGTTGTGATAGTGGCATCGATTCTGACATACCGGGTTCTTGCTAACCCCCGGGAACACGGAACTCGCTTGTAGAGTTTTTGGTCGCCGGCCGGAGGAAGGAGATGCTGGTTTACCCACTCAGGCATTTTGCATGGAGTATAGAGTATGGAGTCTGGAGTACGGAGTATCCCTTCCAGATTTTTGACAGAGATGAGATATCAAATGTCTTCCCGGTATTCGTACAGGCCTCCATCCCGTCTTTGGTCCGAGTACGGCGTCGATTATTGAACAGGCCCGGCTTCCATGCCAGCCGTTAAAACAAAGGGAAGAGAAGCGAAACGAACCAGAGGGGCGTTGACATAGCGGAAAGCGAAGCTAGCGAGGGCCGGTGCACCTTGGCCACTGTCGCGCTAGCAAATTGATTTCGATGTAGAGACAAGACAGGGAGCCAACGGAGCCTCGTGGCTGGTGGCGCCGAGGAATGAGACCAAGTAACGATGCTAGAGGGCTAAGGCCGTGTTAGTAGAGTCGCTGGCGTTATGGCGAACGGCAAATGGCACGGCCAAGTGCTTTGCTCGACGGAGGATTGTCCGGATACAGGCCTCAGATGCTGTCTGCAGCGGGATATGGCGGGCGGTGTCGCGCACTGTGTCGCGCACGGTACAAATCGACCCTGTGCTGCTGAATTGGGGGGAAGTCAGAAGTATACAAGTACACTCGTACGAGTACGGCGCAGGCTGCAGCTGCAGCTCCGGCTCTCGTGGCCAGAAACGACTCGGTGTGCATGCATGCAGACGATGCCGCCTAGGTAGCACCCGTGCTGTTTGTTACTGGGCTCTGCTTCAATGCATTTTAGAGATGGATGCCACCTGTTAGTTAGTACTCGTAGTAGGTAGTAGCTGAACGGCTCTCGATGCACATTCTACAGAGTCAGTAGGTAGTAGACAGAAAGGCGGACCATGTAGTGGACTGTACTGTACTGTAGGTACTGTACAAAAAACCCTGTACAGACAGTATCAAATCATCTGCTCAGCTGGCTGAGGCACATCGCATCCCGTCCGTACTTGCCATGTGCGCTTTTTCAATCAATCCATCCAGGCAGGTACCACCTTATCTTAGTAACGTCTTACCGATGGGAGTCCCTTCCCTCTCTTCTTCTGTACCGAGTCCTTCCTTTCTACCACTCGCCTTCACAAATCTTCTTTCATCCTCCTCCATCCACATATCTGACTCTCTTCTCCCACCATCTCGCTCAACTCACAAACTGGCTGCCTCCTACTACTTTGATTGGGCCAGGCCAAAAAAATATTCAACCGCGCGCGCATCCACATGCCGAACGAGTGCCTGAGTCCTCTGTCAGCCACTACTGTACGAGGAGCTACCGAAACTAAGCTGCTACGGCCCCAGCGAAAATTCTCCATCGACAGCGCTACTACCTGGGACTAGCACTGCATAAAGCTACTGCCCATGAACCTAAGAACGCTCCTCGGGGTGTGCCGATTCACCACTCACTTTTCGATCCGCTGTCGCATCTGCCCCATGCAGCCCTCAATGGCGGCACCACCCCCCTCCCCCAGCACACCAGAAATCCTCGAGCACCGCTGCGCAAAAAAAAAAAACAAAGATCCCCCCAAAGGCCAACCACGGCACCCCCAAAGCACGGAGCCACAGCAGGGGACAAGGGCGAGCCACAGCGTTGCGAGACAAGCACAGCACAGGGGCTCCACGCCTAAGACGGTCCAGAACATCAGGCCAGCTCTTACTAGGGGAAAAAGCGACCAGATCGAAAGCTTGGCCCCGCCGCCAGTTGCGTCTCTAATTAATATACACCCGACCCAGCGCCTCCATCACCAGCCGACGGGGCCTTCGAGGCAACATCTCTTTGCTCGCCCGTTTGATCATACTTTTTCTTCTCTTCACTTCGTACCATCGTTTCTCCCGTTTTGACATCCCCCGTCGCTCCCTCCCCTCGTTCCGTCCCGCGCGCTGCAAATCCGACCAGGAGACGACTTACAAGCATTGCCAGATTGGCGGCCCGGCTTTTGAGAGCTGCCAACGGTTTCAAGGGCGCCTTCGTGTCACCGGCATTGCGCTTACAGCGGCGGAGAACTCTCCGAGGTGGTGAATGAGCATCGCGGCCACAGCCAGCTTCAGCTCCCCGGTTTTGCTGGCCTTTGAGAGTCATATCCTGCCCTCTCGCTCCTAACAAGTGTCTTATGCGGCTTATCGCACTACTCTCCTCACCAGTAGCTCGACCGCCTATACGCTGCGACGACACGTAAGAGGCAAACAGGAGTACCATCTTGGCGTGAAAGGACAGGGCCGCAAAACCAGACTGGATTGAATTTCACACACTTCTCTTAGGTTCTTTTTGAATCTTGATAAGCATCTCGGGGGCACACAGGCGCTTCGCATCGCCGCAAACATGTTTCGTTCAAGGTGAGGCGCCTTTTATCTGTTTCATATTGCCCATCGCGACTACATTGTCCCCGTCTCTCCGCGGCCTGTACTATCTTCGAAACTCTATATCAGCTTGATATGACTCTAGCGACTTTGCACATGGGTTCTAGGTGGATAATACCTGATAAAGAAAACTGCGCAGCCTCGACTCCATAAGCCCCCAGCTTTTGACTTGACAACTTTGACATACTAATGTAGTTTGATACTTGTAGAACGAGCGCGCGGAAGCCTGATGATGAGTTATTGGCAGATTTCAGACAGCAGTTCCCAGAGGTCTCGACCGGAGTCACAGAGCCTGCCGCCCCTGCCATCTCTCAGGCAACCACTGCCGTCTTCCAACCCATTATCAATGCACCAGTTAATGAGAGGTAGGTTGAGCTTCCTCCTGATCAAAAGCCGGCGCATCATGGCCAAGCTATGCTTTTCTACTTGGGCCTTTGTTTTATAACAATATAGTTCCCTCGAGTGCTAACTAGGAACACGATAGGGCACATATCGAAACTGCAGCCTTTCGAGACATGGACCCTACGCCACGAGCTGTTAATGACCCTTGGCGATTTACACCCTCACTCCTCGATGCCAATGCCTTTACCTTCAATCCCCTCACCCCAGGCGTTACGGGCGTTACGGGCGTTACTAACGTTACAACCGTTGCTGGCGTTCCAGGCATTCCAGGCGTGACAGGCGTTGCAGGTCCTCAAGCATACTATCCCCCCACACCTGGAGGATCAGGCACCTTGCTTCCGCCTCAGGCAGTTGAGATAGTGCCCCCTTCCGCAATGGCTATAACCACTGGCTTAGAAACTCCCCTATCGGTACCAACGACACTCGATATTATCCAACCAAGCATTGAAGTTCCCAACCTGGCGGGCTTTCCTACCATAGACACACTTCCAATGGCCCCCTTTGAGGCCTTCGTTCACCAGGCACCACCTCCGCAGCCAGGTTTCGTACCAACCGTCGTACCGACCGAGTTCGTACATCACGATACGGGTTACGAGACGATGGATCATGATGGATCTCCAATGGACTCGGATCCGTCAGAGGAACGAATCCCGACGATTGCTTCTGCACTGCACCCGCAGCAGCTAATGGGAATTCCGATGACTCATCCTCTCCCGGCATCCGCTGAGAAATTTCGATTTCATTCTACACTGAATGCCCCCACAGCTATGGTAAAGCATTCCACTGAGATCCCAGTGACTTACTTGAACAAGGGGCAAGCCTATACGTTATCCATCGTCGACACAGGCACAGCAGTCCCTGTCAGCCCTGGTACTAGATACAGGACGTACGTGCGCATATCATTTGAAGATGAGCAGCAGCGACAGAAACCAGGCGTTTGCTGGAGCTTATGGAAAGAGGGCAGGGGAACAAACGAGGCTCATCAAAGAGGTGGTCGTTTACAAGCTGTCGAGTACGTCGAAGCTGGCCAACCTGCCGAAGGTGATGACAAGAGAACGCGGGTTGAGCTGGAATCTTCGTCCTTTGATGGCTTCTCCGTCGTATGGACGCCCGGTTCGATCGGTGCCGCCGAAGTCAACATCCCTGTTCGCTTCAACTTCCTCTCGACCGATTTCAGCCACTCGAAAGGTGTCAAAGGCATTCCCGTACGGCTCTGTGCCAAGACTAGCCTTTTCTCTGCAGATCAGTTACCGTCGCCTCCAGATGCCGCCCCTGAGACATGCTATTGCAAAGTCAAGCTGTTTAGGGACCACGGTGCTGAACGAAAGCTCTCCAATGATGTTGCCCATGTGAAGAAGTCGATTGACAAGCTCAAACAGCAGATTGCGCAAGCTGAGAGTGGGCTGAAGGAATTCAAACGAAAGAGATCGGGAGCTGTTGCAAAGGGAGGAATACCTGCCAAACACAAGCACAAAAGAACTTGGTCCATGTCCTCAGCCAGCTCTGCCGGTGGTGCAGCCCCCCGCTTGACATTGGAGGATGATTTGCATTTCAAGTTGCAGACACTTCAAGACATGTTCACGAGCACGAGACCCGTGAGTGTTCTGTATCTACGGGGCGATGAGCTCGATGACCCCGACTTGCATCCTGTATCACTACAGGGCGAATCACTACCAGGCAAGGCAGACTTTTTGCGTGAAGGGAGCAATTGGCAGGCTCGCAGCACACACAGCTCCGTTGCCGGCTCGTTGGTGTCTCCCTCCCCAAGCTCACTCTCTCTAGCGTCTCAAGCATCTGCCATCGGCCCCGGATTACAGTGGCAGAATTTTGATTCTACTGGAGTCAAGAGGGTCGAAAACCCCACTACGATCAGCAAAACAGAGGAAGACGGAACCTTAAGTGGATGGATTGAGGCTCTAGGTGTCGACCCGACTTATCGACCTCCGCCTGAGCGGCCAGCCAAGCCGGTGGCTTGTTTCTACATTGCTTATTCGGGAAGGGCAGAGACTGGAAAGAAGGAGTACCACAGGGCCATCTATCTTTCATCGCGCACGCTCCGGGAACTCAACGGCCGGATCGCCGCCAAGTGGGGACTCGACGCATCCCTCATAGTCCGGACCATTCATGTGACGAAGCCCACCGGTATCGAGGTCGAAATAGACGATGATTTCGTCCAGGAGCTGAGGGAAGGCCAAGACATGCAGCTAGAGATTGAGGATGTGGTTGAACAACCAAGCATTAAACGAGATTGGGAGATGTCCATTGACGACGGACCCGAAGGCCCTGCTGCCGTCCCGACAGGCCTGGCTCTTCGGCTCCTTTTCTAGAGATATTGCGGCTGTGATGGCGCATATCCTTGCTGTTCTAATTTTGTTTTTCTTCTCTTTCAGGAACCCACAGTAATTCGAGCGAGGCGGGCATGAAAGAGGGATATTCTGTGCTGGAGTTGGAAGGTGTTGATGATAATTTCAAAGATACCAAGGCGCCTTGGATTTACCACGTTGCGATTGCATACCCATCTTTACCTGGAGCTGTGGGACGGTTGCGGCGTCGTCTACCCCCATTCTGCTGGACGGGATTGGGCTCACAATGTCTGGTTGCTTTTGTTGCATTCGAATACCCCCAACCGGATCATTACTGTTTGGCAACCGCTCTCATTCTCTCTCTCTCTCTAACCCTCTCCTTTTCTTTCTTCTCTTCTTTTTCTTCTTTTTCTTTCTTCGATTTCATTGGGTGGTTTGGATCCGGCTGTACACGCATTTAGCTAGGATATAGTACACGAGTAATTTCGCCTTTTTTTTTCTTTTTGGAGGGTATCACCTCTCGGTCTGGGTATTACAATGGGTGGGAGGACATGGGATGTCGACATATGATATACACGCTACGGGAAGAAGGCTCTAGGCCAGGACATGCATCGCCTAATGGGAATATGACTACATATGCGTCACGCAGATAATGCCATTGAATTATTTTTATTTGTTTCTTGGACGAATCCCAAGTCATTTGTTTACTTGTTTTCCTTGTTGGGAAGCTCCGCCCCTGGATATCCACAAGGAGCGTGGTGTAATATGCAGTTTGGCACACGGGTATGTACCACTCGTACCTGTATGTACAGTACAGATATTGCTTCGTCCACGCGTGAAAAGCCCAATAAGCCCCGGAACGTTGGGCATATATGGAGAACGGCCTACCTCGTACAGGCACTAGCTCAGAGTCACTAGTATGGATGCTCAGAGCTGCCAGGATCCTCCCCCGTTCAGCGAAAAAGGAGACTGTCGAAAAGCATTTGCACGTACGAGTACGGGGTACAGAGTACCTGCTTTTGGAGCAATGCGGCGTGGAGCAGCAATATGCGTGTCATATTCCTGTATCACCCAGTGTTTCTTCTGCTTGGTGGAAAAGGCTCGAAGTGACTGGGCCGCTTCTCAACGTCGTAGCACACTAGCTTGTGCGCCGTGGCAATCTTTGGCATGGGTCACATCGTTCTTTGCAAGGGCCTCGAGCCGCTATATGGAGTGCCGTGGCTCCGCCAAGGTGGCAGGAGTATGCGACACAATAGGTTGTATACCGACGATGCTATCTCCCTTCTCCTGGAAGACTTCTGCAATAAGAAGCAAGAGCATTTAAAATTGCAAAAGGATGGATGTGGTCTTGAACCTGGTGTTTCTACACGTGTATCCACCGAAGATCAGTTACGGCATTGAGAAACCATGTGGATTGCCGCGATGCTAAATTTGGATATTTGCATGGAGGCTGCTGCATCCACCAAATGCTTGGTACTCCATACCGAGGAGGAGCAACCAATATATGATATTCGTGCCTGGTGCGGATCGAGATGAGAGCCGCTGTCTAAGAACTCCAAAATTCCACACTAGAAGTGGGAAGCCAGAGCGCAGTTGAGAACCGGGCGGGCGCCCTCTCGTCGAGCAAGAGGCTACTTGCCAGCTTGTGGCTTTGCTCAAAGAGCGAGCAGCAGTTGAATTTGTGGTGTGCTGCGTGTATGCGAGGCATCACGCATGAGTCTTATTACCCAGTCGAAGAGTTAGCGAACAGGCGAATCAGCCGTGCGTGTCCATCTTCGTTCACCGTTGGGTCAAGCCAGGCCCGAGAGGAGAAAATAGCGCACGACAACTCGCCTAGCAGCCGACACAGCAAATGGATCAATGGATGTGGACTCCCGACTGTTTTCGCAAGCTCTGTCTCGGCCCCCCTTCTTGGCTCATGTGGGCGCACACCGTGTCGCTGGTGGGAGACATGCTCGATGCCATGCATTAGCCGCGGCGAGGGGGCGATCGTTTCGCTGCTCTTTGCTGACAGCCATCGGCAAAAGACATCTGTGATCTGTTTTTCTGTCTGGTCATCGGGTCTTTGTTGGGGCTCTGCGACGCGGACGGCTGGGGGGCCAAAAAAAACCACATCCAATGTTTTTTTCTCCCTTCTGTTTTGTCGCACTCAATGCCTGACACGTTCCGTCTGCCTAACGCTCCAGCCCAATGCTGATCAGCATCGAAAGCTCTTTCCCTTTGACTGTGGCGAGTGAGCTGCGCGTCTGGATTGCATGCTGGGGGTTGGACGCTATTGAGAAAGCACTGCAGCGTGGCTGGTGTGCGGAGCCTCTCCATGGGGGTGTCTATAACACTGCACGCGAAAGAGAAAACTCGCGGCTTTCAGTGGGTGTGGCTCACCGGATATTGAGCCCGAAGTAAGACAGAAATCGACAGGGGGGAGACGGAATGCTCTTTGACAAGACGACAAAGCAAAGCTTCGGCCAAGCTTCTCAGTGACAATGGTGCCGCATCCTTCATCTCATATCTCCTGTTCTACCTTCTTCTCCGTCATTCCTTTCTTTCACATGCTATAACGGGAACTGCTGGACTTTGCTCTTGATCCTGCAAGGGTGCCAGGAACGGCAGAGAAACGGGAACAATCCCCATGTGGCTGCATGATATTTTATTTTGAGGCTGGCTAGTGTTGCTGCATGCCAAAGGAGAGGCTGGTCGATTCTGACACTAGATTTGGCGGTAAGCCTCAGCAATGTTTCCATAATCAGTCAACGAGTCACTCGGTGTATTGTGACGGAATTGGACCAGAAGCAGCCGGTAAAAAGCATGTAGACCTGGCCCTATTAATTTTGTAGAGTTGTTTGCATATCCTCACTGTCTTGACATGCAACGCTCTGCCTGTAACGATGTACGAGATGTTTGGCTTGTACGCGCGACTTGCTCGCTGTACATTCGGGGAGTATCCTGCTCAAAGGACTGCTAGAGAGTGATACCAAAGATTGTGATATATGACAGTTATATCCAGCTAGTAAGGTTGAAGAATTTGGTGTATGTATCACCGCGTGTTTGTACTTCGCCAACCGCGGGCATATTTTGAGGAATGTACTCGTACTCTGTAGATCAAGGGTCCCTTGTGGCAACCTTGAAAAAATCTTCCTGCATGTACTTTGCAGCTGATATACCCGGTCATAAAACTCCGAAAATAGCTTGCCGCAGATGGTAGCACTGCTCCTTACTCCTTACTTTTCACTGTGCGGATGCACAGCAACAGTACGATATGGCAATCATCAAACCCCCCTTTTCGGCCGAGCAGCCAAGGATCCGTATCCAGATGGATAGCGGATCACTTTGCTGGAAGAATTCGCCGATATATCCTCTTTGACAATTGTCGTCTGTGGATGCTGTTATATCTCAAGGAAGCGTTCGACGTCCTTCGCGGCTGACTCGACACCGACCAGTTCGAGGTGCCTTGTTGGTGCCTCGTTGGATGCGAAATGGAGGCTTGAAAGCTGGTTGGTTGTAGGTGACAGATAAACAGTTATTAGAGGATATGTTAACATTTTTCCAAATTGCCCTTTGATTGCATTTGAGAGCGTCATGAGTGAGTGTCTAATCAACAGACCTTTCATGAGGGGATCACACGGGCCAACTAGCATGTCGACTTCTGAATTGGAGCTGTGTATAGCTTCCTATAGACGCTGGGCACAAAGCTAATACGACACATGATCTTTGTGAGGGTTGTCTGTGGCTGATGTGCCATCTCATCTGATGAATCCTCCCGAGAGTGGATGCCCCGGAGTGCCGATCTCTCCCAGATCCACGACGGAGACTAGGCCGGCGACACCGGCCGGTTGGAAGGCCATCAGAAAGGCACGGATTTATTGGCAGCTTGTATTGCCTAGCTCATTGAAAGTGGCTGAGGGGTATGAACGAATGCAATTGATGGCATACAAATCTGGTGCTAGGGGCATCTGTTGTGGCTCGAGTCGCCATGACCTTTGGCTTACTCCCTGTGGTCGTTTGAAGGTCGAGAGGCTTCAATATACTCGAGCTGAAAGCCGATGGAGAAGGAGTGCCGACTTTCAATGTCACGCCACAAACCCGAGGGCTGCCACATTCATCCGTCAGCCAACTTCCAGGCTCAAACTTTGTTCTCGGGGTGAATGTCGATCTTGTCGATTTCCGCATTAGCTTGTCACAACCACGGTCCAATCAGTTCCCAGACTATTGCGCGAGATTTTCTAATGCCCAGTCTTCTTGTCTTGGTCTGGTAAACCAATAGAAACAGGTACGACTGACGGTTTAGGGAAAAGCGTGCAGTTGACACGCTAATCTGTGGGCGATGATCTTCTCGGTCGAAGCAAGAAGCCTGAAGTGATTGTGGTTGACTCAAAGCTCGGGCTTGGAAGTGGGCATTACCCTCAAGAGAGTTACTGCAAAAGGTCATTAGACGGTACACCGATACAAAGCTTCTCGAGGCTTTCACCTAAGCGCTGCTAAAGATGACTTACGTCTGTCTAAAATGATGAGAAGTTGGTGAATTTGGCGCTGAAAATTTCTTGGCGGCGTGTATCGGTGCATTAAGATGTGAACTGCGATAAGGAGGTTGGTATTCAAGCGTTTGCAACGCTTCTATAAACTTCTCAGATCAGCTGTACAAGGCGGCTATGTTGATTGTTTGGGGCAGAGAAAGTCAGCATATATGTAAACGAAACATGTTCCTCGTCGGCGGAAAGATCTTGATCCGGAATTCAGGATGCAACAGACTTTACGCTGATAGATGTTGTGAGTGGTGGTATACACTAGAGCAGCTGGATTAGTGTTCCAAATGGGATAAAGAGGAAGACGAAAGTTGTGTTAAAGAAAAAAGATGACAAGGAGTGAGGGGGAGAGATACACGTGATTATTGGAAGCAGAAATGGCAGGAAGCAAACCTACGACTCTATCTTGCCGATTGGATGTGTCAGGAGCAATCCGGAATTACCACCGGCATGCACTTGCCTATTGAATATTAAAGTACCTAATGTGATGCACTATTTGGTACCGAGTTTCATTAAACTCCTTCTCTAACGTACTTTACTATAACGGCAACCTGTGTACCGAGTAGTAGCCTCAATGATATATCTGAGATACCTATACTAAGATGTATCAATAATAAAGAAGAAGAAGAAGACGAAAACAAGCTCCATTATATATGTGAATTGTACGATCTATATAAAGTTGAATACTAGCAAATGCCACTGGGGTATTATTGCAGCTTATAAATGTATCTCTCTTCTCTCCCTCTCATCTTCCCGAGCTCGTCGTCTTCACCGCTGACATCGCAAGCGGATTTCTCTCTCCTGAACGCTCCTCATCCGTGACGCCACTTGCACCATAATAGCCCGTCCCTTCCTCTCCGCCAGAGATCCCCATGAGCTCGTGACTATTCTCCCCATCAATTCGCTCTCTTCTACTCGTCTTAGGCAAGACGCCTCGTTTGCGCAGGTCGCGCTCGAAAAAGTAAAACTCGAACACCTTGTCAAGCAGTTCCCTCAAAGCCATAGCAAATAACACGACGGCGGTAGTCTGGCCAAAATCCCAGTAGTTCTCATAGGCCTCTCCCTCGAGCTTCCCCTGGTTGGCAGATCGCAGGGCTAGAGTCATGTAAAGATGAACGGGGAACTGCAAGAAGGCGAGGATGAGGATAGAGTGGCGCCAGCGTGCACCAGAAAAGGCGGCAGCGAGCATGACGAGGATCATCCATGAGGCGGTAATGGAAACGTAGATTTTGTCGGCAGACGGATGGCCCGCAGTGGGAGTTGTAACGAGGTGAGTGAAGTAGCAGCGGCCGGGCTCGCGGTCAGGGGCCCAGTTGTCGAGGCTGACGCAGAGGAGGATCGTGAGCGCGAGGTACAATACAGCGAAGAGATAGGTGGCGCGGTGACGAGGGGTGAAGTGAGCTGAGCGGAGGATGGTGAAGTAACGGGAGAGAAGGTGAGTGGACAAGTCCTTGGGGGCGGCTGAGCGATGGAGTCTAACGTTGCAGTAGGTCCAACATACGAGAGCGGCGGCGCTGGAGACTCTGGGATGGATGTTAGAATATGACTATGAGAGGAATGATCGTGAAGATGGAGATGAAAGATGGGTGAGAAAGGGGATGCCTTTACCCGACGAAGCTGACAATGTCAAACACAAGGTGTAAGTGGTACGTGTCGATACTGGTGCCCAATGCAAACACAGAAATCATGTACGACGTTCCAATGACCATCTGAATGTCGTTGCCGACCATGAGTATGTCCGACACACTCTCAAGTCGCTTCTGCTCAATCGCAGACTCAATGCTGCCTCGGGGATGGTTGCCATCGAAGAAGCCGCTTTGAGAGAAGAAGAAGGCCCAGAGGGCAAGACACAGCGATATCGTGGCTTGGCCGACGAAACCAACGATAATCTGTGTCATAGAATTAGTTCACGTCATCCTTGTTGTCGCTGTTGTTGGTTCCTGGCGAGGAGAGTGTTGTTGACTTACACCGATGCCGGCGAGGTCTGCTCTACCTTCGCCGACGAGGACACATTCTGCCGTTGCCTCCTCCTGGAGATTGGACATGGCTATTTTCTCCCTTCTTGATGGACGATGGGAATTTCAATGACGACAGATGTCAGGATTGAGGGGTTGCTGCATTGCTTTGTTGTTGTGATGGTGCAGCGCAGCTTCATACATATAGCTCAAGCCATCGAGCTCCAAATCTATAAGCAGCTTCGAACCTGTCCAGCAACCACCGCCAGTCTTTATATATCCACACGAACCAGCCAGCGCTTCGACGATGCGGAGGATAAAAAATCCCAGAAGGATTCTTCGTTCTCGCTAGCCATCCTCCCAAGTTGACGTCGAAGGGGGCTGCCGATCATCCATCGTCATTGGACACTAATCCGCTCGAGGCGCAATAAGGCTGAAAAGCGAAACTCAATTCGATTCCCATCTTTGGCTCCTTTGAACCCTAAGCCTTACATCATAATTTGCTTTTAATAAAAAATCTGTTTGTTTCTTAAGGATTTGTTGTCGCTGTCGTAGACAGAAGAAATTAAGAATAGAAGGTGAAACCGTAAGCCAAGATCAAGAATCCTTCGACTGAGTTGGTTGGATCCTCCAGGAGTAAGAAAGTGTGGCGGATATGGCGAAGGGTTTAAGCTTGATTGGCCGCATGCAGTGAGAACAGATAAGAGAGCAGCTTATTGCGGTTCGAGCTCGTTGGGTAGGAGGATTTTCGCTGGGAGTAAGACGCCGTCATGGTTTTTGATGGGAAGCTGAAGGGAGGGAAATAGAAGGGATCGTCGCCCCAAGTCCCGGCTGGCACTTCGCATGGCCTTCCGGATGGGAGATCGGCATAATGGGTCCGATGGCCGACTACAAAGGTGATATTTGACTGGTTGACAAGTCATGACTGTATTGATTGGGGGGTTTGGTATTTTGTTCAAGACAATTACTCAAAGTCACTCATGAACGACACACACCTAAATTCATATCACCATATTCAACATCACCACACAAGCACGAACCCAAATCTCAATCTCAACATATAGTTTTTTGTATTATGCATCATAACATTTGCCAACAATCATTTTTGCCCCCATCCCCCCCTTTATTCCAGCAGGCAGGCAACTTTGTCGACGTACGTACTAACCCACGGATCTTAACAAAGAAAACTCCAGGGCAGTATTTTTGTTTTTCCTTCAGAAGAACACCACCACCAGGCGTAAGTGCTCGATTCCCATCACTATTTCAAACCGACCATTAAAAATCGTTTCTTGCCTCGGGCAAAACAGCGGTCCGAGAGCTCGGATGCAAAGCGCAAATCTTCCCTTTTCCTTGTCCAAGAAAAAACGTTTGCGTTGCAATGGTGTACAAAACCAAACCAAATCCCTAGGTCCCTCAGCCACTATCCCTTTTTTCCTTTGTTTTAAAAAACAAAACCTGGCCCGCTCAGTAATAGCCCTCGTCCGAAGTATTCATACCTTGAAAACCATCGTCTTAAAATGCCGGCCTATGGGACGCCCAATTCCACAAAGCAAAAAGAAAAAAAATACCCCCCTTCTGCAACACTCTTGCTCAGCCTAGTCTAGTCTGAACCAGTCTACGATTCACCACCAAGAGACTCCAGCTCCTTCAGAACAGATGCCTTAGTGTGAATCTTCTTAAGCTGGGTATCCTCCAGTTTCTCACCACCGGCATGTCGCATCTCGAGATCTTCAATGGCTCTAACCTTCTTCTGAAGACTGCGGATCTTCTTGGCGTTGGGGTTCTGCGATGCCGGCTCAGTGGGGGCATTGGGAGGAGGGCCGGACTGGTGATGTTGCTGCTGCTGCTGCTGTCCGTTCTGGCCTCCGTTCTGGCCACGGGCGCCCTGTTGAGTGTTGCTTCGGCTGCGATTTCCCATGTTGTTTCGAGAGCGGCTTCTGAAGCCGCGGCCGTTCTGGTTGCCTCCGGCCGGGCCGCGCCTCTCGGGGCTGCGACCTTCGTGGCCTCCATACTCCTGCGGTGGCGGAGCCAAGCTGGCCCCTCCGTTAGGTTCGGGCTCCAGCTTGCCGTCGGGCTGGTTGTTCTTCTTGCTGCGCTTCTTCTTGTTCTTCTTGGCAGAGCCATCGTCATTAACAGGCTCCGCTCCGGGCACGGTCCGTACAGTCGGGACATTGCCCTCGGCCAGCTCAGCGCCAGGGACGGCACGTCGAGCCCGGCCGAATCCATTGGCGCTCACGTTCTGGGTGCCGTTGCTGACGACGTGGGCAGCGCCGCCCTCGTCCTCGCGCTTGAAGTGAAGCGGCGTGGCCAGTCCACGAGCACCAGGGGGTCGGTAGGCTCCGGCAGGCTTGCTGGGAGCCTTGACATTGCTGAGGAAGGTCGCCGCAGACGCGTGAGCAGCCGGGACAGAGGTGAGGGGGTCTCCACCCTCGATGCTGGCTTCATCGGCGGGTCGCCACAGAACGCTGTACAGCTCGACCATATCTTCGTTGTACATGAGTCCGCCGGTGACGTGCCACAGCTTGACGCCGTTGTCGACTCGCAGTCGCGGAGAGGTCGTGGCCGTCATGATGTAACGGCTATCGGGGCTCCATTCGCACACGCTCGGGTTGCCGCTCTCGATGGTGCAGACCTTTCGGTTGTCCTTTTCGAGGTCGTACACGTCAATCTGGCCGGCAAGATTGCCGAAGCCGGCAACGAGGACGAAGCGGCCAGTGGGCGAGAAGTTGATGGTATTGCGGGGTCCGAGAGGGAATGAGTGCACGGCAACGCCGCGGTCGTTGAAAATAGTCGTCTTGGCTGGCATGTAACCATATACCACGCCAAACTGTCGCGACGAAGGCGACCACGAGACGTCGTGAATCGGGCCCTCCTTGTCCAGGGTCACGCGAGCATCCAGAGTGCCGTTGGTGCTCAGCAGATATAGAGTCGTCTCTCCGTAGTAACTCTTGCCGGATCGGTCCACGTCGGTCTGAGCCAGGACCAGGAGGCTGGATCCCCGCTTGTTCCACTTCAGCTGCACTTTGTCTCCCTTGAAAAAGGTCTTTTGCGAGATGGGGCTCTGGAATGCGGGCACTTTGAAGACTTTGACGGCGGCCGGTGCTCCCTAAGTTTTTTTTTTTGTTAGCAGACAACGACAACAAATAACATCGACGGCTAGTGAAGCTTACCTTGCGCTCAGGGATAAAGACAGCCACTGCGTGTTCCTGGCCCGGGGCCAAGGCGAAGTTGGTAGCGCCCTCGACGCGCAACTTGTTCCACACCGTGACGAGGTCATGGCTCTGGAAGAACTGCACTTCATTGGTGACCAGACGGGCGCAGTAGGCTTCGTCGGCGGTGTACTGCAGGTTCCAACCGCCCTGCTGCTTCTGGACGAACTGGCCTACCGGCACCTTGGCGGCAGCGTCGACGCCCTCCTCCACGGTGCGCCAGACCTTGAGGTTCTTGGTCGCGTCTCCGGCCTCATCCTTGGCAGGCCGCTCCCAGGTGATGACAAAGGTGCCCAGGGGTGAGAAGCCGAGCTCGTAGACGTTGACAATGGGCAGGTTGAGGATGAGCTGGCCGCTGGTGGTGTTGACCACGTGGAGGGCCTCGGGAGTGGCCCAGCCAAAGAAGCGGCCACAAGGCGAGTAGGCACAGCACCGCAGGTTTCCCTCGGGCTTGGTGAACCCAGAAAGGGGCTCGTAGACCGGAGCGGCGTCAAAGACGCCAATGGTCTTCTGGGTCCGGTAGGCGAACTGCAAAGGGGATGCCATGGCTAGTCAAAGTCACAGAAAATAATTGGCCTTGCAGTTGGTCTGGATTGATGCCGGTTCTTTGCAAAAATCAATGTTCTTGTCTTGGCTTCTTTTTTCTTTTTATCGATCAATTGAACCGTTCTTCTTCTTATCTGCGGGTAAAATTGCGCAGATGAGCCAAAAAAGGGGTTGTTTTGATGGACGATGGGAACTCTCCGCACTGCAGAAGATCCTGACAGGCTGTGCAGAAAAAAAAAGCGGAAGCTGATGGAATTCGCCTGCGCCCGTCGGTTCAACAATTATGTTTCTATTGTCGTTGTCGAGACCGCAGCAGAAATTCCAAGCGTAGAATCTCTTTCTTTTCTTTTTATTTTCTTTTTTTATATCTTTGTCGGCGAACCAGGGGCTTCTTCCTTTGGTCGCTGTCGTGATGCGTCACTGCCGTGTGTCGATCGACGAGGTTTCGGCGGGCACGGGCACGAGCGGAACTGGATGTTCTCGACGAAGAAAAAAGAAAAATAATCGACGACGCAACGCGCTGCAAATCAGAAGTCCGAAGCACAGGAGCGAGAAGAGAGAAGAGAAGAAAATTGCAAGCACCCAAGGCGAGGGGAGGAAGTTGGCTGGCGACGGCGGTGCCGTGTTGCTTGTGGGCTGGAGAGGAAGAAGAAAGAGGCGGCAAAAGTGTGGGCGAAGTATTTTTCTTTTTTTCTTTTTTTTCCCACTCCCTCCCCCCCACCGCCACGGCAAGGCTTCAGGCCAAAAGTTGCCAGTGCAAAAGCCAAGTCTCCCCAGAGGCACGCTAAAGGCCTGGCGAATCCCTGGGCTTGGGACGGAATGGCCATTGGTGCCCGGGCAAGCCTGGCCAATCACCGTGTGTCACTGTCGAAGCCCTGAAACTCAGCACGGGCGTTGCTGGATTATCAGATGCATCCGTTTGAATCCTGCCCGTATTACTTGCTTATTGCTGGATGTTGAACGAATGCTGTTAATATTATTGGTACTCTAGTAACTGGCTCATTTGTTGAATCATTTCCCCATTACGTCTATTTCATTCGAGTCTTCATATTCCCACTTTCTCGTGAATTTGCTGAGCTGGCCAAACAAAAGACCTCAATACTGATAAGATCATGTACAACCTCATTGGACGTCGCCCGGCGCACAAAGCCCGATGCAGTAAATCAACTCCATATGAGCTGGCAGCATCGACTCCCAATGCGCAATGCGCGAAATCCATCGGGTCCCTCGCATAAGGGCTGGATCCCGTAGCAACCCAGCAGCCGACGAACAACTCAGTACTCATATACACCTGTTCATTAGTGTTGGCCTAAGCGGCCTAAGTAGATTAATCTGTGTACACGTCATAAGACTAGTCGATGTGATGGGTGCCAAACAGTGCCGGAATCCACGTCAGCGCAGCCCATTTGCCATACGGTGCCTTTAACACGGCCCATATCTGGGTAGGTAGCATTCAGACCTCTCAACGGCTTGCATATAAGCCATCTGAGGCGGAACTGTCACATTGTCCATAGTCTACGCCTTTCTTATCTTGTTGACAACATGTAGCAATCAAATAGGTGCTAGCTCATGTTCAAGATTGCATGGATATGCTGAAAAGGAATCGTGGCTAAAAACAGCACATTGGCGGTATCAACGGTAACAAGCCTGCTTCTTTTCTTCCCTGCCCAAGATACTTTTGCCTTACCTCACTTGCAGCTTCTCGCGCCATCCACCCTTCTCGAACAGCCAGAGGGCTTCCACGGCATACGCCCTGCTGCCCCTGTGCCCACCCTCGCCCATGCTTGCCTCAGCCAGACTCTCTAGCACCCGCCCTTCCTTGACAGCACTCCAAATTCCCATTGCAATTGGATGATTCAGAGTCGTTCCCCATTCGCCGCGCCCCAGACGATACAAGATGCGGCCTAGAGTTTGAAACGCTATGCAGCGCTGCGCCGGCACAGCACTTCTTGCCAGTCTAGCGAGCTCTGTGATGGTGTAGCCAGCAGCCTCGGGGGCTTCTCCGTGGTGATGAAGTCCTTTGGACGAGGGAATCGACCGGCTCACTCGCGGTGACAAGAAACGACCTCGAAAATCGAAGCGCAATGCTGAAACACTGATCTCGGGATGGGGGTAGTATGGCGAGTCTTTATCGGCGGGACTATCTTGGGTGGGAACGGGCGCCATCCAAGCCAGCTTGCTCGGATCGGCAGGGAGATTGGGAAAGTATTTTTCGTGCAGCGTGGCAAGGAAATTGGGATCCGAAGGGTCTAGGTCCGGGAGGCTCGGGGGGACAGGGAAGTGTGTTGATTTCGGAAGGTCGGTAATTGGGAATAGGTCTGGCGGGATTTGTGAAGGCTCCCGGTCTTCATCGTAGTTATCAGCGATTTTCTTTGTTGACTTTGTCTGGGCGGCAGCAGCAGAAGGAGATTTGGATTTAGGCTCTGGTTTTGGTTCGACGACGTCTGCAGTCTCGTCCTCAACAGTGGCCGCTTTTGACACGTCCTGAACCCGAACTTCGGGAATCACTGGTGGTGAAGATGAAGCTTCTTGTGTATTTTGCGGCTCAGGTATATTAAATGGCGAGTTTGGATCAGGCTCGTCAATGGTGGCTCTTTGAAGCAGGCGTTGGATGAGCGCCGGGTTCAGTCCCTTCATTATGTCCTCCTGCGCCTGAGATATCTCTTGGGGCGTCATGTCGTTGATCTTTTGCTGATTTTCTCTATCTATCCGCTTTCTCTCGACCTCTTCGAAGCTCTGTGCTTGGTTCGGCTCTTGTGGCTGCTCAGGCTGCGACGCACCGCCATTTCGCTGCTGCTTGAACGCTGAGGGTTTCCATCGTCGTTTGTGTTGGGGAAACCCGGTCGACGAGATGGGGCCCGAAGGGAACTCGACTGGTTTCGACCCTTTTTCGCTTCGTTCGACAATGTCACCAATGAGCAGCGTGGGATCCATGTTGTCGATGGGCGCAGCTGTACAGGTAGCTGTATCCTACTTTGATCTGCTGCTTGGTAAGAGTTGGGATTCAAGAAAAATGATGGTGGGGCGATGATGGAAGCTTAGGCTACCCCATCCATATCGATAAGCACATGTCCGCAAACCAACAAAGCTCACTACTGTAGAAGGTCATTAACAAAGAGTGCCTTGGCAGCACGATTCGCACGGAGCGCTCTGCACAGCGCACGCATTCTGTTACAATCTGCAGGGTGACATGGAATGCGTGGATCCGCGCGTGGTTAGTTGCGGGTTAATTTTAATTTAACTTGCGCTGTATCCCTCTGTAGATCAGCGCTGCCAAACAAGGTACTTGGTTGCTTAGGCGGACGATGACATTGAGGCAGGTCGACATGAAGGAGCAGGTTTCCCTCCAGCTGTGGCTGCTCCCGGTCACATGCAAAAAAGAGGTGATGCAGAGGGGAGAAATAATCCACCAATATGACGACCAGAAATCGTAGCGCATCGCAGATATTCAAGTAATTCTCTGGTGACAGCCCGTTATTCTATCACCTAGGCAGCATTATGGCATTTGGTGAGCTGCATTATTCAAAAGAGGCATCAAGTACCTCCAAGGCTTACTCGCACGGCAGTTCGCGCCTGTAAATAAGACCCGAGGTACCTCGTATATTTTGCGGCTGGTCGTGGAACAAGGACCCCCACGATTGGCCGAAGCGTTTACAATTCTAGATCAAATCTAGAGTTTCGGAGCCCAGCCAGCCAGCACCGCCACACCTGCATTAGTGCCACGCGGGTTCCCAGCAAGCAGCGCATGACAGGGGCCCTAATTGGCAAGACGGGCGAGGATAAAGGAAAAAGGTTCAGGCGTGCATTTGGGTGAGACAGCATCGTGGCAATGCGTGTGTTCGCCGGTCACATATCACACCCATTTGTACTGTATCATATTGTAATATATTAATACTGAGCGGTTGAACGGATGTGCGGGTTTCTCCCTGTGCCAGCCGCTTTTCTGGCGAAATCCGAAAAGGTACATAAGACGGAGTGATCGGCGACAGCGAACAGCCAGGGTGACCTTTGGTAGGAGCCTAAAAGGCAGTTAGGGATGCAAAGCTTACCTGAACAGAGCTTTGTATTATTTCATTTTATTACCATGCATTGGTAAGACGGCTGAAAAAAAAAAAAAAAGAAAAGAAAAGAAAAACAAACCGGTGCTGACAGCATACTAGGTACTAGGTAGATGCTATATACCTTACAGGCACGTTGAAAGATGACGTTGATGCGCAGGGGAATTAATATGAAGAAGAAATGGAAAGAGCCCGCCGTTTGCAAGGGCAGCCAGCTGGATCAGGAGGGGATGGCTGGCTGCAGCGGATTTAGCGAGGCGAGACCCCAAGTGTCTCTGTAGGTTCCGTGTTTTTAGGGGGAGACAAGAAAAAAAATTACAGCATGAACAATTTACAAGACATGCATGACAGGCACAACAGATAGTGTTTCACTTATTTCTCATTTTTCATTCTTTTATTCTTTTTAGGCTAGATCTCCTTGGCTAATAATTCCTTTTTTCTTTTCCTTTTTTTTTACTTCTTCTTATATGAGTTTTCCTTTTTCCAACCATGGATGTCAATTCTACGACCGACACGGCGCACCTGATGCCACCGTCACTGACGGCCCGCGCCTGCCCTATCTGATGCCACCAGCCAGAATCCAAAAGACGGCAGCGGGTGGGGCTCGGCTTCAGGCCTGGTCTTTTTCCGGAATCTGGTGCATGCAGCCATGAGCACGGAAAAAGCAACAGCCCCGCTCTTTCCTGCTGCAGCGCGCTTCTCGGGTCACTAGAAGCCTCTGGGTCGCTAAGAGCGTGCCGCGTCTAATCTGCATCCTCATTGGCCCGCCGGCCGATCCCCCCCCTACTTGCACTGTATTTGCGCATCTCGAAAGTGCCCTAGCGTCGCCTTCCTTCCCCCCCACACACAGCAACTTTGTTAGGGGACTCTGGGGTGCCGCAAGGCACGGCCAGTACATGGATCAGGCCACGCTACTGTGCCTGTTTCTCAACCTTGCATCCTGAATTCTCCGGCACCGACCGTCCAGGCCTGATTCACCGTCCGATCGCTGATTCGAGCACAGTAGCGGTACTTAAGGACGGCGAGCGCATGTGATTGCGGCTGAGGTGATTTGCTGCCGGTGGGAATCTCATGGCCATGTGCGTCTGCAGTGGCTTGGCAATCAATCAACCCTTTCTCTACGTATCTGCACCATCTCGGGACTGCAGACTGGATGGAGCTGGAGTCTAAATGCCACTAACTGCTAGCGGACGTGGTACTAGCAGTGGCTACTATCCTCTTAGTACAGGTAGGGAGCAGATTTGGTAGGCAGATACTGCTTGGCTAGTAGTCCCGTGATCCGACGCTAATACCCTGGATATGTGTCCTTGGGCCCTGGGCTAGCCTGTCAAATAAGAGGACTGGAGCGCCAACTTCGGCTCGCATCTGTCGACTTGTTGCACTATTGCCGGGTCTTTGTTAGTACATACATGCCCTCCCAACATGCTAACATGCTCGTACATGGCCAGCTGGACCTGTGCTGTACTGTACATAGTAGGTGGTAGTACTACTGCTAACCTAGCCTGACTGACCCCCCGTTCCACCACAACGTCCATCAATTCGTCGTGCTGGTTCGATATTATTTCGCTCCGTGTTCCCCATACTGTGCCGCCTTCGCCGCATAAAAAATCCAAGACAGACAAGTCCATTGAATTTGCTGTTTTGTGTTCATACTGGTACCCCCCCCTTTGGCGCTGCGACCCACGCCCAGCCCATCCCAGCCCGTCTTTGCTTAATTCAACCCGACTTGCCTCCAGCATTGGCATTCATTCAACGGAGCGGCCTGTCCTGAGAGGTACTCGTACTTTGACCGTCGAATAATAGTGACCGAAGACAACCGATGCAGTTTTTCCAGGCCAAAAACACGCGCTGGCCGCCCCGTTTTTCTCGCCTTTTGTTAGAAAATCAGAATTGCTATCCTATATTGTCGCCATCCCCAAATCGTGCCGAGCTGGCAAATCCCCCATCATTTCCCCCTCCCTCCTCTTTTTTTTTCCCTTTCTCTTTCTTGTTCCTCCATCCGCCTCTCCCCTTTTCTTTTGCCTCACCTTCACCTCCTCTCTCTCTCTCCCCAACCACAACCACGCACTTTTAATTTTTCCATCAAATCTCGCTCCCGTGCAGCGCCCGCGCCATCGCCAAAACTACATCCCTCCAGCCTGAGCCCTGCTGCACGCCATTCCAGCTGTTGCAACCGCTGCAGCCCCGCATCCTCAGTGCATCCGTCAGGCCGCCGCGCATCGCATCATCCGCTGGCCCAACTTCAACCTGTTCCGTTTGTGAGGCTATTCGCAAGTTCCCAAGGCCAGACTCCGGCTCCACTCGTCACGTTTCCACTCCGGCTTCCGGCCACTCACGTAACGTCACACTTTCTGCACCGCAGCCTCGTTGAATTGACGCGCTTTGCCGTTTGATTTCATTTGCATTTGCATTTGCATTTCATTTGCAAGGCTGTCGGTCATTTCAAACACACTCGTTGCCTTTTTTGATTGGGGGTTCTTGATCTTTATTGGTTGATATTCATCGGGTTCTTTTTTTTTTCCTTCCTTCTCCCTTTTCCATTTTAATCTTCACCTCTTCTTCTCTTTTTTTATGTTGTAATACATAATTTTCCGTCCTCTGCGAAATCACCGAGCCTCGCCCGGAATTCCCTCTCCATCTCCATATCTCGGCCACTAGACAAAAACGACAGATTGCCCTTTCGCAGCCATCCACCTTTTCCGGTTCCGTGTCTGAGAGACAGTTGCGCTGCCGCCAGGTCACATCTTGACGGCAGCCTCCCATCGCCTCCAGCTTCGCGTCAGCCCTACTATGGCTGCTGTCGGCGACGCATCGACGCGATTCGACTCCTCCGCCGGCGAACTTTCTTCTCCCCCTTCAGGCTCCCTCTCAGAACCCGGGTCGCCCTCTCACGGGGCTGGCCGCCGTCCCAACGTCGCGAAAGACGGCTCAAAACTCGACATGGAGGAAATCGTCGTCAGCGGCGACCAGAACCCGCAGTACTCGCAGCAGTATCCGTCGCAGCCACCTCCTGGCGGCTCTCCTGGAACCGCCCCGGGCTCTCGAAGCCAGGCGCAAAAGAAATACTCGTACATCGACGGTGAATGGGTGCAACTAACAGCAGCCGGCGTACCCCGCAAAAAGCCGGGACGCAAGCCCGGCTCCGTGGTCAAGCCAAAGGCTCCTGCAGACGGATCCGAAGCGCCCAAGGTTCGCAAGCCTAGAAAGTCTCGAGATGCGGAAGCGCCACCCGTCCAGCGCAAGAGAAAGCTTGCGCCTGCCTCTGATGTCGATACTGATGCGCCCAGTCCAAGGCCACTCGCCCCTGCTGCAGCACCGGGGCTTTCGTCCTCTTCTCCCTCCCTTCACCCTCAGCTTGGAGAGCCTCTGTCTTCCACGCCACAGCATCAGTTACAGCAGCTCCCTGACAGACGGTATTCGCCTAAGATGCAGAAGCGAGAAGGATATCCCAGTTCCATGCAGAGCATTTTAAATGCCGACCCACCACCAGTCACTCGATCACCGTCAAACAGCATCGCCAGCCCTACATCCATACCCGTGCGCACCAGCGGCCAGAGCTACGATCCCATCCGAGGCAACTATGATCCCGTCCGAGAAACCATAACTTCGCACTATTCTTCAGCGGCTGGGTCCCCGCGAGCCACCCTAGCGGTCCAGCCATCACACCGCTCGCCGTCCATTGCCAGCATGATTGAGCCGCAGCCGTCCACCAAGGCATCGCCCAGCCAATCCCACCAGCCATACCCGCCTGCTGTGCCTCAGTCTCGCTTGCAAACTCAAGAGGCTACCCCGCTGCCGCCTTCCCCGTCCTATGTACCCAAGACAACAGCTTCCACGCCAGCTCAAACTCCTGCTTTGAAGCCTGCGGTCCCAGAGATAAAACGTGACGCCCCCACACCTACGCCACCAGCTCCTCGACCAGTCATTGACCACGCAAACTTTACCACGATTGCAAACGGGCCGGTAAAGAAGGTGTCGCCGAAGCAAAAGCCCATCACCGGCGTCTCGACACCAAAGACGGACTATCTGGATGAGACAATAATGGAGATGGACGAGAGATCGATTCTCGACTTCGGCAGAGCCCGCCCTGGCGAAGAAAAGGAGACGCCCACTATCGTCCTCACCATCCCCATCTCAGCGGGAGAAACTAACAAATACGTCAATTTCATGCGTATGGCGGAGGATCAGTACGGCTGGGATGCCTTGCATCCCCGTCTTGCTGCCGACCGAGACCGCAAGGCCCGAATTGCTGCAGCGGCTGCGTCTTTGGAGAAGGTCGAATCCGGGCGTGAGTCTGGTGATGAAATGTCAGTCGACTTGTCCGATGCTGAAGGCAGCAATCCCGAAAACGGTGGAGTCAGTGGCGCCGATGCCCAAGCCAAGCCAAAGAAGAAGCGAAACTTCAAGGAGGACCAATACGACGTGGATGACGACTTTGTGGACGACTCTGAACTGCTCTGGGAGGCTCAAGCTGCCGCCAGCCGAGACGGCTTCTTCGTTTATTCGGGCCCCTTGGTTCCTGAGGTTGAGAAACCAGCTGCGGGGTATGTATCAATCTCATCCCAGCGTTTCCGGGGCAAACCCCTTTTATCATTTTCACTTGCTAACCCAGACACTATAGGCACGAGGAACGTCCTAAGCGCGGACGCGGTGGACGAGGCAGCCGAGGCGGCGGCCGAGGAGGCGCGACAAGAGGAGGAGCCACCACTGGGCGCGGTGGCGGTCCAGGTTCTCGGGGCGGTGCTGTCACACGGAAACCTCGTATCACGAAATCTGAAAAGGCGCAACGAGAGCGAGAAAAGGCAGAAAGAGAGAGCATGGCCAAAGCATCGTCCAACGGATACCCTCTCCAGCCCACCACCCCGTCATTATCCGTCCGCGAGCTTGGTTCTTAGAAGAAGAAACGAATGGCGAAGGATGATTGTCGACGCTCTCTCAGAAGGACGAAGTTACGGAAGTTGTGAACGTTTCAAGAAGCTATTCAACAGCTTTTCTAATTCCCAGCAGGCCTGTGCGATTAATATTAGCGACCGACGCACGATTTTATCTCGTTTACGCTTTACAGCCATGGGCTGGCTGATTGATGCTCTTTTTGTTTTCTCGCTCCCCCCTCTGGACGGCATCCTAGAAGTCCTACGAACAACTAAACGACAAGGGGATCATACGGAATCCGATTACCACTCGTCACGAACCGAGCATCTCTGTGTTAAAAGAACCTTTTTTTTCCTTCATCATTTGCGGCACGATAATCTCCTGCCTTGGCACAGACATTGTTTGATTTTCTTTTCAAAGCTTTGTTTTTCTTATTTCTTTCCATTGGCTTGTTTTTTTTCCTTTCTGTCTGGGAATTGTATCAAGGAGGGACATCTGGGCTGACGGCGGCGTTTACACGGATGATGGAAACCATGTGGGAGGAGACTGCGTGAAGGGGAGAAAGAGTATTCAACTGGGTTCAGACCTGACAGGATGGAATGCCGTTCACTTTTGGGTCATGTGCATAATGGGGCGTGAAAATAGATGGCCGTTTCTGTGTTTTTTTCTGACCGGCTTTGTTGATTTTTTTTACTACTCTACTTTCTACTGTTTTTGTTTCCTTTTTCACTTCTCTTATCATTTATGTTCTTTCATTTTCATCTTGTTCTTTTTTTCTTTCCTTTAATTATTATTGAGATGACGAAGAGACATGTATGGAAAAAAAACTAAATTTTCAAGCGCTATGCCTCCGCCCAACGAAGCTCTCCCTCCAGTAGCGTCCCAGGCAAAAAATACTCTTTTCTGTATACAGAACAGACTAAAATAGACAATTCTCTTCTTCAGTTTTTCCATCCTCCACCTCCTTATATATATGTCAAAGTGTGAATTTTGAAGAAAAGAACAAAGTTGAAAAATGATCGGTAATGAGTTAAAAAGATTATTTACGCAAGGCTAAATTCTGCAATCTCGCCCATCTCATTCTTCACCTCCTCGCCGACCTTGTACGACGCTCGCCAGCGGAGCTTGACGGAGTCGACGCGCTGGTTCCTGTTGCCGGTGTGCCAGACGTCGACTTCTTGGGTGACGCCACGGCTCTGCTTGGGGGCGAGGGAGCGGCCTGTTTGGGGTTTGAGTTGGAGTTCGTAGCCCTGAGTGAACTTTAAGTTAGCAAATTGAAGAGGGTTTTCGAATCAGGGGTTATTAGACGTTTTACCTTGGTGACGGCTAGCTGAAAGTGTAGCTCATTAATAGGTTGCGCGGTGTTGTTTGAAAAGGCAAACACGATGTTGATGGCGTTGCTAACGGCCGTGCTGCGCTTGGCCAGAAAGTCGGTTCTCAAGCCAGAGTTGCTGGCGGTTCCCCTATGCTCCCTGGGCTTGGCGGGCGCCGATTCGGCAGGCAGCGCGGACGAAAAGTTCCATTCATCGTCGTCGTTGGACACGGCCGCGGGCTGGGGCGCGGGAGGGCCGGTGGAAAAGGAGGCAAAGGCGTTGGAGACGGCTGGAGGGGGCGATTGCTGCTGTTGTTGCTGTTGCTGGAAGTTGGGCTGGGGCGTGGCGGACTGTGAGGCGGGAGGAGATGTAAAGGAGGCGAACTGGGAGAATGGAGGCGGCGTGTCGTTCTGTCCAGCTCCTCTGGCGGTGCTTCCTTGAGTGAGAGAGGATAGTAGCGCGGGCCCAGGAATATCTAATAAATCAAGTTAGCTGTCAGGGGTTCCTTTATACACACATGAGTGACATCAAGGTTGTACGGCTTACTTTGATTCGCACCAAATCCCAAGGCAATGCCACCACCCTGTCCATACGTGCTCGACTGGCCACTGATATCCAAGCCGAGAAGATCGTTCTCCAACCCGCCAGCCTGCGATGAACCTGCAACGTTGCTGCCGTTGTTCTGCGCGGCATCGCCATCAAAGTCTATAAGTGACAACTCGTTTGCCGCAGAGTTCGATCCTGATGGCTGCGACGGCAGAGGAACGCCGGCTGCGACTTTAGCAGCACCTTCGAGGTCGCCCTTCTTCATGAGCTTATAGCGCTCGACTGTACGATGTATGCTGTCATTAATCTCCAGCAGCCTGGCCACGGCCTCGTGATCGTCCGACTCCTCCTCGCACATCTTTTGAATCTTGGGCTGGGCGCTCTGCAAGGCCGCGGCGAGCTCGCTGAAAACGTCGCCATCCTGCATCTTGTCTCCGGGTTGGAACGCCGCGAGGCGCTCTTCCAGCAGTCTCGCCTTGGCCTGAATCTTACTGACGTCTTCGGCAGCCTTGGCCCGGTAGTCTGTCTTGGATCTAGTATCGTAGCCGGCCATGACCTTCATCAGGCGGTTGGCTTCCTGGAGGTCCTCGGGCGTGCCCCGGCGGATAAGCTCCTGCAGCTTGGCTGATTGCGCTTCTCGCTCTTCTTCCTCCATTTCCTCGGCCGATTTCAGATTCTGTCAACCAGATGAATTATTAGCATCTTGTTCATGCATCATACATCATACCAGCGCAATTGAACTAAAGGCGCATCTGCCGAAGAGGGGACCAAAACTTACATCGCTGGGGTTCAAAACAGCAGCATCTTCCCTCCGCACCTCGGGAAACATGTAGCCCTTGTAGCTGAGCAGGCGGTGCATGTCCCGGATGAAGCCCAAGTCATCCTTGTAGCGGCTCGTCTCGCATATCGTCATGCGCCACTCCTCCACCAGCTCAAGAATCTTGGCCTGGACGCGGGTCGGGCGGATTGGGGGGCGTTCCGGGAATCTCCGCACCAGCTCGTTGAGGAACTCCTTGGTGCTGATCTGCAGGTGGAAAGGGTAGCCGCAGTTCTTGACGCAGATGTCGAGCAGGCTGAGAGCAAGCAGGGCGACATTGGGGTTGCGGTGGTTGACGAAGCCGACAATGGCAGTGGCAGCCTCGCGAGGGGCGGTGCCCTTTTTGCTGTTGATCAGGTCCGAGATCTCGAGATTGAGCGCCAGGTTGGGCTCGTAGTTTTCGGGGCTGCAGGCTCCCTGGATGAAGCGCAAGAGCTGAGATGGCGCGCGGCCGACATCTCCCCAGCGGTCGCGGGCCGCCGCGCGAGCAGAGGCAGCTTCCATCTGGTATGGTTGGTTGTGTATGTTCGAGGTGCTCGTTTGTTCGTCACTCCGTCTGTCTGTCTGCTCGCCAGTGTATTTGCGCTGGTCCGAAGCTCGAGCTCGCAGTTGTAGGAGTAGAGAGGTAGCTATCGTCTATCTCCTCTTCCTAGAATGCTAGATACACACACGCTGTGAATGAATGAATCCTCAAGCTGCGAGCGCCGACTCGGTTCGGTCAAGCTGGATCTCGGTCAGAAGTGGCCAAACGACGACGTGGCCGCAGCTGCACAATGGCCGTACCTCGAATGCTGCCTAATCGCAGCTCCTTCAACGCCGCAGTGGTAACGCTGGTTCGTCGACTTGTAGAGCCATTCGCCTCCGCTCTGGCGATGTGGTCACTGTTGCTGGACTGAGTACGAAGCTGTCTATTCTAGGTTGGCTGGCGATTGGCTGCCTCTACTGAGTCGATGGAGTTGGGTCATGGTTTATGCACTTATCCGGGGGTTTGGATATTCGCAGCGGGGGGCTCTTAAGCACCGGCAGCCCGGTGAGAACGGCGGGTACTTTGCGAGGGGCGTCTTACAGGGCGTCAATTCAAGTATAATATGAGTGATTTCTTCTATTTAAAAGCTATATTTTGCTATAACTACTCACAATAGAACTGTACTTATGAATTGAATTGTCACGTAGACTTTAATCAGTATCATTGTTTGCTCTGTACAGCACCATGTAGAAGCTTCAAAAGAGGTACCTCATCTGGATATGCCTCTTCCGGCAATGGAGGGGTACCTGGAGCTGTTATAGAGACCCCCTGGACCTTAATCACCCCGATAAGAAAAAAAATCCTCCTTACATCATCAACCCACCAACAATTTGTGTTTCAACCGTCATCTTCAAGTCGAGACTTGCCATTTCTTGTTACACAAGACGAACCTCATATCCACATCAAATCAACACAAATCATGGTACGACACAAGAAAGACTTCGCCGGCAGAGGCAAGAAATTCGGCGGCGGTCGTGGCGGCGGTGCTCCTCGCCAACCCCGCCATCGAGACGACGAAGATGCCGAGTCCTCAGCAGGCCGCCCTCTCTTCAAGGCTGCCTGCTGGGATCTGGGCCACTGCGATCCCAAGCGATGCTCCGGGAAGAAACTCATGAAGCTAGGCATGATGCGCGAGCTGCACCTCGGCCAGCGCCACGGCGGCGTCATCATCACTCCCAATGGCAAAAAGGTCATTTCGCCCGCCGACAGAGAGCTCATGGACCAGTTTGGAGCGGCGGTCGTCGAGTGCTCGTGGGCCCGGACCAAGGAGGTGCAGTGGAATAAGGTGGGCGGCAAGTGTGAGAGGTTGCTGCCGTATCTCGTTGCCGCCAATACGGTCAACTATGGCAAGCCTTGGAGGTTGAATTGCGTCGAGGCATTGGCCGCTGCGTTTGCTATTTGTGGTCACCTGGACTGGGCAGAGCAGATTCTAGCGCCTTTTTCATATGGACCGTCGTTTCTGGAGATTAACTCGAGCTTGTTAAAGAGGTATGCAGCTTGTGCGGACGAGGCCGAAGTTAAGAAGACGGAGGAAGAGTGGATGGAGCGATTGGAGCAGGAGTATGCCGAGAGCAGAGAGGAGGGCAATGACATCTGGACCAGTGGAAACACCAACAGGAGGGCACCAATAGATTCAGACGACGATGAGGAAGAAGAGGATGATGATGAAGACAATTCAGACGAAGACGAAAATTCCGAAGAGGAGGGAAGCATAGACGGCATATACCTAGGCAAACGGCCACCCAAACAAAAAGATCAGGCTAAAGAGGACGAAGATGAAGAAGACGAAGACAAAGACCCATACGCCCTGTCAGACGACAGCGACGATGACGCTGCAATGGAAGAAATCCGCCGCAAAGTGCTCGCCTCAAAAACATTCACCAACCCTAATCCCAACGTCGATGAGAAGCAGAAGCCCTCGACAATACCCCGTCCACAGCAGCGCTTCAAGGCCGATCTGGACATTGAGCCAGATTCTGACAACGACAATGGCGGCGATAGTAGTGAAGATGGGGAGGGCAGTGGTGATGACGACGACGAGTTTGACAACATTATTGCTGCGACGCCGGTGACGGATAGGATAGGGCTGGAGAAGCTGAAGAAGGAGAGGGCGAGGGCGGCGATTACGACGAGGACGTTTTCATCGAATGTTGTTTCTGCGCCTGGTAGATGGTAGTGATTTGTACATGATATAAATTGAATGACACGATTGATGCAATATGCGAATGCCCTCTATAGTGAAATCTCGTCATTCTATGATTTGTTTTCTCCTCCCTTGCTAACAACCAATTCATGAGAAGAATGGAATGCCTTTTTCCGTACGTTGCAGCTATACTCGTACACGTCCATCCATATCGTACATATTTTACATGTCTATATGTTAATGCCGCCTCTTTTTGTTTTCTCAATGCATGTACACATTACAAGCTCCGCCTCTCCTTAATCTCTTCATACGTCTGAATCTGGTCATCTGGCTGGAAATCCTCAAAGTCTTCCAAACCAATACCGCATTCAGTTCCCTTGCCCATTTCCTGGACATCCTTCTTCACATGCTTCAGAGTGTCTATCTTGCCTGTTTATAAGTTAGCACTCAACTGCTCATCTATATCTCACAATTAGGAAAGCCATGTTGTACATACCGTCGTAGACTACCTCGCCTCGGCGAAGGACCTTTACGCGAGACGACTTCTTGATGGAGCCGTTTCGGACTCTGCATCCGGCAATGTTTCTAAACACACGCTTCTTGACGTTGATGGGGAAGACCTGCAGGACGTCGGCCTCGCCGTTGACACGGAACGAGATATTCATGGGCAAGATGTCAGACAACGCCGCCTTGACATCGTCAACGACGTGGTAGATGACCTTGTGGTCGAGAATCTTGACCTTGGCCTCTTCGGCTCGCTGCTTGATATGCGGAGGGATGTTGATGTTGAAGTTGACAATGATGCTGTTAGACGTCGCCGCATGGTCAATGTCGTACTCGGTGATCTGTCCAGCAGATGATCGCAGGATCTTAGGCTGCACCTCGTGGCTGCCCAGCTCCAGGATGGTTCCGCAAACTGCCTCCACGGATCCAACAACATCCGCCTTGACTGTGAAGTTTTGAGTCAGGATTCCAGTCTCAGCTGATTCTGTAGCGGTGTTTGAAGCGCCGTCGGCATCTGCTGCTGCTGCGTCTGCCGCGGCCTTTTCTCGCTGTCGCTGTTCCTGCTCTGCGAGTTGGATGGAGCTTTGCTCGCGCTCAGCCATTTCTAAGCGGTACTCGACTGCCGTCTTCGCCTTTCCTTCGTCTGGAGATTGGATAATCTGCTCTCCAGCAGTGGGTAACTCTCGCCAGCCCAGAACCTCGACAGGCGTTCCGGGAGGAGCAGAGTCCAGCTCGAGACCAGCTTCGTTGCGCAGCACACGGATCTTTGCCCAGGTCTTGCCGGCAACAATCAGGTCGCCTGGGCGGAGGGTTCCTCTCTTGACCAAGATGGTCGCAGCTTTGCCCTGGGGCTTGATGCTAGACTCTAGAACCCATCCTTCAGCCATGCCATCATCTTCGGCTCGAACATCCAGGATTTCGGAGAGTGTGACGATATTCTCCTCCAGGTCTTCCATGCCCAGACCTGTTTTCCCGCTGACGCAGACAACTTGCACATCGCCACCGTAGTCTTCGATTTCGACTCCATGGCGAGAAAGATCCGCTTTTACTTGGTCAATCCGAGCATCTTCCTTGTCAACCTTTGTAATAGCGACGATGATGGGCACCTTGGCACTCGTAGCATGCTTCAAGGCTTCAAGCGTCTGGGGCATGACACTGTCATCGGCAGCAACAACGAGCACCACAATGTCTGTCACGTTTGCTCCCCGCTGACGCATCGACAAAAACGCAGCATGGCCAGGAGTGTCGAGGAATGTGATGGACTTGCCCGACGACATTTTCACAACAAACGCACCAATGTGCTGAGTAATGCCGCCGTGCTCCTGTGCGGCGACGGAGGACTTCCGAAGCCAGTCCAACAAAGTAGTCTTGCCGTGATCGACATGGCCCATTATCGTGACCACGGGGGGGCGAGACGGCAAGACTGAGACATCTGCCGGTGGAGGACGAGTTCGGAGATCTCGAAGGGATCCGGTATCAACAGTAGGCTCGAAGCCATATTCCATTGCAATGAGAGCCGCAGTTTCACCAGTGAAGATTGTGTCGCTAGTGATATTTTCGAAGCCCATCTCCTCCATGTCCTGCAGAAAAGGGGTAACGTTCTGCTTCAGAGCTCTGGACAAATTTGATGCGCTGATATATTCTGGGAGAAATATCGGGACGGTCTGTGGCTCTTCCACGACTTTCTGCCTCTTTGCCTCTTTTTCCGCCTTGCGACGCTGCTTCTGCTCCCAGCGGTGCACGGCTTCATCATCCCAGTCTTCGTCTTCATAGGCTTGTGACACTCTTTGTGACTTCTTTCCCTTTTTAGATCGAGGTTTCCCAGGCTCTTGCTGCTCCTCCACTTCAAATCTAGACTTCCGTCTTTGTTTCTGAAGTTGAGCATCGTCCTCAGTTTTGGGTGGAGATGTAAATGTTTCCCCTAGGGAGTCTCGTTTGTCTTGAGCACCTTGTGTTTTCTTCCTCCTATCCACAGGTTGATTTTCATTCTTGTTTTTAGCTTTTTCCCTAAATCCTGTGGCTCTAGTTTCCAGTTCTCCCCAGAAGTCTTGAGTGGCCGGTTCCTGGGCTGCGGACGGCTGGGTAGTTGAAGCCTTGGGTTCGTGGCCATGCGCATGCGGTCTCGCTCCAAGCTTTACCTTCGCCTTGAGCTTCCGGGATTTGGTAATTTCGTTCCACACACCGGATTGGTTTCCACGAGGGTCTACTCCATGTGTGTGGGGGGGTACGTCGGCCTTGCGGTTGCTGAAAGAACCCCATCCAGTTGTTTTGAGACTGCCATTTGTTGACCGTGTTGTCTGTTCTCCAGTGGGCTTCCCTGGGCGAGCGAAGGTGTCACTAGGTATTGATAGCCTCGACGGCTTCTTTACAGCTTCACTGCCCTCAGACTGCGGAGAAGACCAGGACTCTGGCGTTGGCGGAGCGCGCGGCTCTCGGTTGGTTTTGAAGACATCGGCTAGGACTGATCTCGACTTGGTCGCTTGTGGAGTGTTCCTGCGTTGGTTTCCCGCACTCTTTTTAGGCTCGTTGCTTTTGGGCTCGTTCTTTTTGTCTGTCTGCACACTCTCTGTCGCCGCTGATTGCCGCCGGGCCAGTCGCTCGTGCGGCAGCAGTCCATCTGCCGCAGTCGTAGCCCCAGATGCCGTGTCTGCTTTTGCAAATGTACCCCAACCACCCGCTCTAGTATTCGAGAATGCGCCTGGGAATCCTCCCATCTTGGGAGGCCCCTCATTGTTTGCAGAGTTGTTGAGACATGCCGTCCGAGACAGCGATCGGGCCTGGCAAGAGAAGACGCCGCTGCGATCGGTAGCAAGCTCTCGCAGCGCACTTAAAGGTCTCGATGATGTGGAGGAGTTGGACAGCAATCGTGCATGCTGCGATCCGGCATTAACAGCCAGCTTCTGTCGACAAAACGTGCACACAAACGGATTGCTGCGATCCTGGATTGTATGATGTCAGTTATCGCACCAGCAAGACAGAGCTCAATTGGGCGGCAAAAGTGCAAACCTTCCACGCGCGAGCTCTCAACATTGCAGCAAGGGATGGCGATGAAGCTCACGCAAAGCTCCTGTCGACATTGGGTAGAAGAGATGTGTATGAATGGAGATGCTGCTTGAGGATTGCTGGGTCTTTGGTCGAAAGGTTAGCTCTTGTTCTGGGCTTAGCGGGATATATCTTTTTTTTTTTTTCCTATGTAGAGCTCGATGATGGAAGTACATGGAGGGGCATCTCGGGATAAGATTGTCCGCAAGTTGTGTAATTTACTGCAACAACTTCTTCTTTATTTTCTTATTGATTATCTACATCAAGTTGCTCTTTCCTCTTGATTTCTCATCTTCATTTCTATACCAAGTATATACATTACCCGTAGATCAATCTGTTCCTCTACACGTCTCTTCCCCTGCTGATGGTCTCGGGTAGCAGTTCGTTAGTACCTGAGATCTACCGTGTCGCTAACTCAAAACGGGCTACTAAATCGATAAGAAGCCTGGCCACGAAGCTCATCTTTACAACAAGAGCAAGGCACACGACCTCACATATTTCGAATACATGTAAGACATTGTCTTTGTAATTGAACCCTGCAAGAAGAGCCTTTCAAAGAACTCATATAATTATTTCTCATAACTAATTTTCTTCATTTTCCTTCATAGGCTTTGTGGCGATTTCGCTGTGGATACAGCTTACAAGGCGGTCGGACCTGAGTTTTGCTGGGGCCAAAGATACCACATTCCCCTGAAGCTCACTTACTAAAAACACCTACACGGACGGCTGCGGATCGCCAATTCAACACCGTGATTCTCTCAAGAATCAGGCACAAGCCGGCCAGCGTCCACCATGGCCCCCTCCAAGAGAAGTGGGAAACAAAAGGCATCTGCCGCATCCAATTCCTCCGGCACCAATGGCAGCTTGGACCCCCCAGCGCCGTTCAAGCGGCCTCCGGAGGTGCTGGAGCCCTTCATCCAGGAGCTCTCGCAGAAGCACATCTACATCACGCACATTGACGCCAAACCCGCCGCCTTCAAGCGCAAGATGTTCCTTGTGCCCGTCACTCTGAACGTGAGCGTCGCCATTCTTTTCGTCTGGCGCATGTACTCCATCCTACCCTGGTACTGGAAACTCTTCATGTCGGGCTTTGGCCATCCCAATGAGATGACGTTTCCTTTTCACGAGGCGTCTTGGTCGGAGCTTTCCTGGGAAGTTTGGAAGCGCGGCATCGTCATGTTCATCGACTTTGTGCTGTTCGTCTTCGTCTGGCCGTGGCCTGTCGAGTTTACGCTCGGCACCGCACATGGAAACCCGACGCGGTGGCGATGGAACGTGGGTTTTCGGGATAAGGAGATTTACGTTCGCCGCAGCCGTGACTGGGACAAGATGCTGCGCGACATCTTCAAGGATGCCGACTCGAAGAAGATTTTGCTTGCCTATACCCAGCAAGCGACGTCGCCCATGCTGCAGGAGCAGAAGACTGGCTATCTCCTCATGAACGAGAAGTGGGATCTGGACTGGAACGCCATGGTCTTGGCCCACAGACTTGTCGACAAGAAAGAGGTCGCCCTCGAGGCGTTTAGAAATGTCATTCTGGTGTATCACCAGGACTACGGTTGGATCTGCCACGATCTTAAGCTGGCCATATCAGCCGAGGAGGACGAAAAGAGGAGGCAAGTTTTCGCCTTTCGGGATGCCCTTACAGCTATGGGTAAAGAGAACCTGTTTTTCCGGTGGATCGAGATTGTACAGTTTGAATCAACTCAGCCAGGGGGGTTCGGCCCGGAGAAGCAAGAAGCAGCGGCCAAGCAGATTCGAGAGCTCTTTGAAGCTGAAAACATCAACTTTGATGAACTATGGAAGGAGACGGTTGGCACAAAGGCGTGAAGAGATGATTGATCTCATGGGCACTGGAAAATTGGTGGTACGAAGCAGGAACACAGGGCACTCATTGGATTTGGGATTAGATATAGGGGCGGAATTAGCAGATGCAAGCAACTGCTTATCTAACTGGCTACTGTAGCTATGGTGCGTTTCACTGTCTACAATTTCTGCAGCGTGCTATTCATTACACAGGTGGACCGTGAGAACACACACACACTCACACAAAAGAATATCACTTCAAGCACTTTGCGCCTATAGAGATGCCGTGAATCATAATACTGAAGCATGCAGCTGTTGGGCATGCCTGATTTCATCGTTCATCAGGAGAAAAAAAGAAGAAAAAAGACAAAAAGGGCAGCGCCTGACGGGAATCGAACCCCGACCACGAGGAGACCGTGCAGGTTTCGGCAGCCTTGGACAACCGATACCTGATCGCAAAGTACCTTTGGACACGGCGCCTGTGGTTGAATGGCTTGGAGATATCTCGAGGCCGCAACCACATGCACCATCGCATACCGACGCAGGAAGACAAAACACACAGACGCCATCAAGGCAAAAAGAATTGTGAAAAGGAATAAAAAAAAACTTATACGCCCAACGATCCATCTTGGTGTTCAGCGTAGATCCTATTGCGCGCCCCGGTTTCCCATGGGTATTTCTTTGCGGGTACCAACAGCTCGAACGTGCGACGGGTGGGGTCTACGCGTCGGCCATCCAGGGCTGCGGGCCGTGTCTGAGAGTTCCTGACCTGGCGGTGGCTTTCGTCGTAAGGAGCCGTGCGACCTGGGAAGTCCCCTCCCAAGTCACATCGCGCTGCCTTGCCGACCAAGCCATTACCAAGTGGGCCGCTCGCTGTTGAAGGGCATTGAACAATTCTGGTATATAAGGGTACGGTAGCCGCCAGCTGGTCAGCAGTCCAGTACTGCAGGGTCCTGGTGCAGCAATTGCAGCGTCCCCTGAGCTGCAAGGGAAGGGATGGCACAGCACTGAAGCCATGGACATGAGGCAGTCAATATTAGAGACCGAGATGCTGCTGGATGGTGCATAGGAGAAGGCTTGATGCTACCCTCGATCCATGTATGAGGTGGTTTTCTGTGAAGATTGAGGTTAATATACGTATAGGTCCAGGGGAAAGCATCCGCCATTGCAGAATAAGAGGTGTCTACCAACCAGTTATGCAAGCACACTCGCGTGTAAGATGCTTGTAAGCGCTGTTGTCCGTTCAAGCCTGTATGCTCATGAGGAGACTGCCATGTTGCAAACGCAATAACATATAGATCAATGGCTCATGAAGCCCGGTGTAACATCCCTTGAATCACAAAACAAGCTTGGGACCTATATGGTGATCCTGGCCTGGTTTTTGGAGCATATCATCTCGATTGGAGACAGATATGGGATACGAACCCCTCGCCCGCGCACTCGTTTATTGTCCGCATCATGAGGCTCTTTGGAGGATGAAAAGAAGCAGATTGTAAAATCCAGTCTGCCGTTCATGAGAAAACGGTAGCAAGTTGCCTCATGATGTGTTTCATAGGCCTAGATATCACCAGATATCAAGTCAATGGCCTAGTTTTGTGTTGAGTAACAATTCCCCGACGTTGAGAGTGGAGAAGCGTGTCTTTACGTGGCCTTTGCTGTTGGCTACCGAATGGGGCAGTTTCCGGCTTGCCTCCTTCCCAGGCCGAGCAAAGCCCGGCACGTGCACAGTATCGATCTCTGGCAAATCATCACGCAAGATGTCAATAGAGTATCAACAGAATATTGAAGACCTATTCAGTATTAGATCCCTGGAACCTCAATTGCGCGAATTGTATCGATTGATTGGTAATCTGGTTCAGTGCTAATAATAGAAGGCTTCTCCCGTCCTCTTTGTCTCTCTTTTGGTTCTCAACTCGGCCTCAATTCGTATAGACGTTAGCTCCAAAACTGCGCCTTAGTTGCAACCTTGACAGTCAGTAATATTCCGCCAGTAGTCCCTGTGTCTGAGACATATGCAGAACGGCACAGCCTTCAACCTCCCCGTCAACCACTTCGTATCAAGCCTCATCGCCACATTTGTTTCATGGTTCAATCAATTTTGCCGGATTACATCCAATCGCAGACTCAAAGTCCTGCATTAAGCTTATCGTATTTACACGTACTCTCTACTAGGTACCTTATCACGCTGCACAGAGTCCAGGTACGGATGCCAAGTGCTGCGAGTACACGCGGCTGGCCCATTTTTGCGCCAGGGCTCAATTCAATCCCACTCCAAACCCCCCAAGCCCGCCGAAAGCTCCCCCTAGCGCCGGTGTCGTCAGTGCGGCACAGCTCCGTAGCCGTCTCATCAGTTGATGTTTTCAGGGCCCGTTAGCGCTGTAGTCGCCGCAACTAGGCACTTGGCTGGTCGCTCTGTTGCGCTGGAAATTTCCCGCCATTGGCATCAATCAATCAAATCCTTGCTACGGCACAGAGCCTCAGGCCTGGACGAATCATTGACGCGGCCCACCACCAACCAGGGACCTCATCTCTCCTAGACGCCTGTGGACCTTTCGCAGATTTGCCAGACCATACAACTCTTGTGCGTGACAGCGCTGTCCAACATCGGCCTGGGGTCCCTCTGCTGCATTGGCCGTTTCTTTTCATTGTTTAAAAGCCCCTCGCCCGCCGCCTCGCTCGCCGATTCTCACCGACTCGTGTCTGGTCTGGGGCTGGGCTCCTTTGACGATTCGACGACGCTCGCCAGAATCGGCGCATCCTCCCTAATCGACACCTCTTCCCAATCACCCTACCAAGCCGTCAGCATGTCCTCATCAGGCTTGACGCGACGCCGTGGAGCTGGCGGTGTTGCTGGCACCGAGGGCGAGAGCAGCAACGGCGTCTCGAGGACCAATTCGACCCGCGACGCTCGAGACAACGGCCCCGAGACGAGCTACGAGAGCGGCGAAAACGGCCACAAGATTGCCTTTGACCCCCGAGACATTAGCGAGTCGGCCGAGCGGAGCAAGCAGCCCAAGCTGACCATGATGGAGGAGGTGCTGCTGCTTGGTCTCAAGGACAAACAGGTGCGTGTGTGTGCCTGCTTGCGTGGCGGCGCCCAATTGCTGACCGAAGCCTTGTGATTAGGGGTATCTGTCGTTCTGGAACGACAACATTTCGTACGCGCTCCGAGGATGCATCGTGCTGGAGCTTGCCTTCCGCGGGCGCATCAGCATGGAAAAGGATCCGGCACGGCGACGGTTCCCCCTGGCAGACCGAAACATTGAAGTGATAGACGATACCCTTACCGGCGAGGTGCTGCTCGACGAGGCTCTCAAGATGATGAAGCAGAGCGAAAAGATGAGCGTCAGCTCCTGGATTGATTTGATGAGCGGTAATGCTACCCCCTGCCTTGTCCCCGCACCCTAATCTGTGTAGCCCGCGACATTGCCACGGCCTTGTGTGTTGTGTGAATACATGTACCTGAACCAATGCATTGGCTAATGCTCCGAAAACCAGGCGAGACTTGGAACTTGATGAAGATAGGATACCAGCTCAAGCAGGTCCGCGAACGATTAGCCAAGGGCCTGGTTGACAAGGGCATCCTACGGACGGAGAAGCGTAACTTCCTTCTCTTCGACATGGCCACCCACCCCGTTGCCGACGGCGGAGCCAAGGAGGAGATTCGCCGCCGCGTGCGCAACGTCCTGACCCAGCGCACCGTCGTCCTCAACGGCAGCCAGTTCCTGCCCGAGAACCTCGAGTTCCGCTACCTGCGCACCGTGTCCATGGTGTGTGCCGCATACGCCGCCAATGTCCTGGAGAATGCGCTGTCCACGCTGGGCCACGAGGCCAGGGAGCGGGCGTTTGCGCAGACGGACGAGCTGCTGGCGGATTACAGCCAGTACCCCTTTGGCAAGAAGGCTACGGGCAATGGCATCGGAGCCAACCTACCGCAGGTCATAGCCGAGGTGAGATGCGCCGTTTATGGCAGATTATGCGCAAGAGGACATAGTGCTAATATGATGTTGCAATGTAGGAGGTGAACAAGGCCAAGGATAAGGAGCTGCAACTCGAAATCGTGGCAGCCTGCCTGAGCGTCTTTACTAGACTCGACTCGCTTCTATAAACCCCGACCGGCTCTGGACGAACCGACCACTATACCACTTCCTAATTCGATTGTAATGATGACAGAAAACAAAAAGGCCAAATCGATTCCCCTTCCTTTTACGGATACATCTTCTCCAGCAAAAAATATCTCACCACAAGACCCCCCTTTCTTCCAAACCCCCCTCTTCCATGCTCATCTAAAAACAGTACCTAAAAAAATATCGGAAAATCTTTGCCTTCTTTGTCACTTTATCTTGGGAAAAGGGGGATGTGGGAAATAGGGGCGGGAGGGTTTACTTTTTCTTCTTATTTTTTTCAACTGCTGTCGGGAGGTTAACGGCTGAAATGAAATACGACCACACACAAAGAAAGGACGAAAGGTGGTTGTGAAAGGGTATATGAGAAGGGAAAGGGAACAAAAGGGAAGTCAATGGTTGGAGAGAGGAAAATATGAGAGAGTGAGAGTGAGAGAGATCAAGAAGCGAGTCCTTTGCCTTGCCTAGATGGGAAGTCCTTTTTTTTACTAATTTTATTCGCCTTCTTTTCTTGTTTTTACTTGTTTCTGAAACGTTTGCTGCTCTACCACGTTCCGAAGGGGAGAGGACAAGGGGGGGAGAGAAGTTGTTGGAAGATGGGAAACTTGGAGAATGAGATGTGTGTGCTGTATGTATGCTTTGCGTATGATTTTTTGTAATGCTGATTTTGGGGAGAAACGCAATCTGTATGGCGTCAATTCCAACCTCCTTTTTCTGCCCACATCATATTTCATATTTCTTCTTTCTTTCACGGGGGAAAACAAAACAATATGTAGCATTTTTTGTACACGATCAGAGAGACCCTTTTTTTTCTTCATTTGTTTTTGCAATGTAGTATTAAACCTCGTCAGCCATCGTGAGTGAAATACCTAGAACACTTTTGCCGCCCTTAAAAACGGCCATACATAACCACAAATGACCCGTAAAGCCTCCCTCCTCCCCTCCTATACGGTCAACATTTGAAATGATGCCATGCCCTGCGCCTCCGACGCTTAGTTCGCCCTATGTAGATGAAAAAAAAAAAAGTACAAGCAAAAGAGAAGAAGAAAAGCAAAGTAAACGGAAACAAGAACAACCAGAGAACTGCCATGCAGGCTCATGAGATGGAGGCCATGAAATAGGTACAAAGCTTTTCCTTTATCGAACAACACGACAGGCCCGAACAAAAGGGGGCTACATGCGAACGTCGTCTCTTTACTTGCGCTTCCCGCCAACTCCAAAGCTTCCTTCGAAGCCGGGTCGTCCACCCTTCTTCTTCGTGGCGCCGCCCTTCTTCTTCTTGCCCGACCGACGCAGCAGCTTGTCCTCGCGTCGCTGCTTGATGTTCTCTTCGCGCTTCTTTTGTTTCGCGTGCTGAGCCTGGGCGACACCGGTGGCTCTCTCCTTCCATGCCTTTTCGCTCTTCTTCTTGGCCACCTCCTTGCGCTTGACGGCTTTCTTGAGTAGGGCCTCGTCGTCGTGGATTTTCTCGCCCTCGGCACGGCGGCGGGCATTCAACCAGGTCTCCTTCTCCTCAATATCCTGGCGTTTCTCTTCACCGAGTTCTTCTATGCGCTTCTTCTCGTGCTGTACCTTGAGAAGCGCCGTCTTGGGATCTGAGGGGCCCTTCTTCTTACCCCTGTTGAGGAAATAGCCAAGGTCATGCGACATTTGCGAGCCATCTCCAAATGCCACACGTCCAAAGCTGAAGCCCCCTGAAGCGTCGTCGAGGCTAATGTTGGGGCTCATAACACCGGGCGAGTTGGACGCCAGTGCCTCTTCGCGCTTCCTCTTCTCCTCCTCCTTCGCCAGTGTTCTTAGCTCTTTCTTGTGCGCTTTGCGCTGTGCCTCCTTTGCCCTTCTCGCCTCGATGAGTTCTTGTCTCGTGCGAATGGGCTTGCCATTCGTTCCGTCGGCTTTTCTGGCTGCACGGAGAGCCTCAATCTTGGCAGCAAGACGGGCTCTCAGAGCGGTGGTATCTGCAGGAATCTTGATGTGCTTGGGCTTTTCTGATGAGGCAACTGAGGAGACGGATGTGGTTGTGCTGGCAAGCTCTCCTGATGCAGGCTGGCCATTAGAAGTTTCGGTTGAGTCAAAGGTTGGAGAGTGTGGTTCGGAGTCGGGCGCTGATACAGCGCTGCCGTCATCTTCTCTCTGCAGGCCAGAGAAGTCTAGAGATGGGTCAAGACCGTCCACCTGATCCTGCATGATTTCATCGGCTTTGTCATTTTGGTTGACATCAGCTTCTTGTGATTTTGAGGGGGTTGGCTCTGGTTTTGAGGGAGTGGCGGCATCCTTTCCCGCCTTCTTGTTCTTCTGCTTCTTTGACGCAGGCGTGCTAGCAGTCTCGGCAGCAATCTTGGGTACTGGGGTTTTGGCTGGAGTCTTGGCCGGAGTTGCTGCTTCTCCTGACTCTTGCTTTGTCTTCTTCTCGGCCTTCTTCTCAGCCTTCTTTTCTCGCTTTGCAGCTAGCTTTGCTTCCTTTTTTGATAGCTTTGGCGTGTCCTTGGAATCTTGTGCTTCACCTTCACCTTCACCGTCACTCTCAGCATCCGCGTCACCGTTGGCATTGGGCTTTTTCTGAGGAGTCTCTGGGTTCTTCTTCTTCAGACCCTCGAGGGGCTTCTCAGCCTCGACACCATTGACGGGCTCATAGTCTTCCTCCTCAGGCTCATTCTCATCTTGCTCCATCTGCCGCAGCTTCCGCTTGTTTTTGGCTCGCTCTTCCATGACTTCTTTGGCGTTGCGGTTCAGGGCGCTATCGGGATCCAGCTTGGCTCGCCGGGCGGCTGCTGCCTCCTGCTTCGTCTGCTTCTCCTTTTTCCATTGATCCTATATGTCCACCAGCGTCAGCCCCAGTGCCTCAATAGCCTCATGCATGTTATGACTGTGGATAAAATCCAGATAGCCGCCCGATTGAGAGGGTTGGGTCGCCAAGGTCAAGGGTCAAATCGGTAAACGTACGCTTGTGTCTTCGCCATAGTACATCTTGGCTGGAATCAGACTCAGCAGGCCATCGAACGCCTTGGCATGATCGCGCAGGCGATCCTAACCAGCGATGTCAGCTAATGGTCCCTACAGCTCGTTTCCCAGCCCCTTCCAGGCATTTTCGCCTGGCGGGGCTGGACAAAGGACTTCGAAACGAACCTGCAGTGATGAATCCGCCATCCTAGCTTCAGTATCGCGAAAAGGCAGTATATATACAGACAAAGAAGAAATCAACAAGGGCGGAAGCGCCTATAATCCGATATCTGCCGACGGCGCTGAAGGATCCGCGGCCAATGATGTAGGAATTGCAAGGTGATAGCTGGCGGTTTGGCGTGAGGTGATGCTTTTTTTTTCTGCCACTGGCCTTGCTGGGGAATTTTCCTGAATTTTTTTTGGGGTGTCCAATTTTTTTTCCACCTTTCTGCCGTACCGCGAACTTTCGCTGTGGGGTAGCCTCTTAGTGCCTGGACCGATGCAAACGCGCCTGCGCCAGAAAAATTGACAGCCAGGCCATTGGATTGCTGGAAAGCCTTGATAATACTCAAAATAATATTAAAGCTGCTGATTAAATGAAGAACCACGGAATCAGTGGATGTAAAATAAAGGGAAAATGGTAATTCTTGGCTACTTGATTCTACATACTACGTCTAACTCATCGTATAAGCTGCCAAGTACTACAAAGTAGAACGAGCAAGGGTCACGAGAGCATCGCCTGTCATGGTTACAGACTGGTTGTTGGAAATGGCTGAACCCAATTCAGCAATTGTATGTTTAGTAGCTCTAAGTACTCTGTGATAAGTCCAGTTACACAATATTTCAAGTTTTTTGAACGATATATTGATTCTAGTTTCCAGTCTACTCCGCAGAAGTCCAATCTGAAAAGGACTTCATTTCTTCTTGCTAGTCTTCTTGCTTGGGGCAGCAGCAAGAGCTCGCAGCTTGGCCTCTCTGGCTTCAATTTCAGCTTTCCGCTCCTTCTCTCGCTCCTCTTTCTCTTCCTGCTCGGCCTACATGAGATAGAATAGTCAGCATTCCGATATTACACAAGGAAGATGAAAAAGGAATCCAATAGTGGGCCTTACCCTTCTTCTAGCAGCATCAGCCTCACGCTGTGCACGGATGACCTTGAGACGGGCAATATCCGCCTTGGCCTCGTCCGTCTTGCCCTCAGCATGCAGCTTCATATATCTCTCCTTCGCGGCAGCTGCCTCAGCGGCTTCCCTCTCGCGTCGACTGGCGGGCAGCTTCTTGACACCCTCGGTGATCGCTTCGACATCTGCGGGCGCTTTGGTCGCCTGCTTGCGGGCAGATGAGGAGTGGTTCGGGTTGGCGGGCAGTTCCGCGTCGCTTTCCTCGTCGTCTGAAGAAGGCAGATCGCCGACTTCGACTATGCGGTTCTTCTGCTTGGCTATGGCGGCCTCTTTTCGAGCCTTCTTTTGGGCTTTTCGGTCCTCGCGGTTGGCCTCGCCGCTGGCTGTAGCTGGGGCCTGGCCGGCCTCCTCTTCCTCTTCGGATTCCTCCTCAGATTCTTCTTCAGAGTCTTCCTCGTCCTCGTTGCGCTGGGCGTCCTCGCCCCACATGCTCACCGCATTGCCTTCGGAGTCGAGAGGTTGGAGATTGCGCGAGAAGTGCTTGCCACCTATTATCGTGCAGTTCGGGTTAGCATGTGAAAACGCCATGGATTGCGTTGCGCTGTTGATCAACAATTCCTATGGACGGCTGGATTTACCTCCTCTGGTGAATTTTCTGAACTTGCCACCACGGCCGCGCGAGCTTGCTCCAGGAGCACCAGGCATCTTGAAATCGAGATGAAAATAGGAAGGGAGGGAGGGTGTGTGCGCGTGAGAGCGAGAGTAGATGTTGCTATTCCGCAAATAGCTTCGGTACAACTTCCGGCTTTGCGATGCTATGCGACTGCGCAAGACTTAGATAGGAAAATAGAAAATCCCGATAGTATTAAATCCAGAAAATTCAACCCACAGTCAAAAAGTTACGGCCAGACTTTCTGAGTCGCCAGTTGAGTGGCAGCGAGGCGGGGTAGCGGGGTACTTGGAGGTACTTGGAGGGTACAGCTCAGCCTTGCTCGCTGAGTTCCTCGTGATATGCTGCGAGCCTTCAAAAGTTCTGCTGTTTTAATGCAGGATCCCCTATCTGAGTTGTCATAGCAGGTGCTACTGTATGACTCATTACCCCTTTTCTCTAGTCATGAGCGTCATCACCGCAGTAAGCTGGTGCTCTTCTGTTCGACTTCCAGGGTCCATTTGTAGCGTGGCGTTGTAACGCCAAGGTACTGTGTCATTCCGGCATTGAAAATGGCTGATAGGCGATTGGCCAACTGAATTCTTTCAAGCATCGCCCTGGAACTACGCTCTTCATTATGCTATAAACCACTTGTATGAGGCCAACCGGATATCAGTTACGCATGGTATTGTTTATTTGGTAGCAGGGTCCCTCGTGTACTTGATTCGTATCCATGATTTACTCTACAAATAATATGCATAGATGGGGTGCTTAAACTTGGTGAGTCACAGCAATATGATGAAAATGACTTGGTTCGAAATGAAGCCGGGAGTGGCATGTGGTGCCGGCAATCTCCAAGTACAAAGTACTACCTGCCCTGACTCCAACGCCGCAGCCACGTTTTTCCGTCCCAAACTCCACCCACACCCCAATCACTATATTATGCCGGCCGAGATTTTTTCTTTTTGATTTTTTTCTTCTTTTCTTTTTTTCAGTGAAACCTACTAGAAAATTTCCTTCAAATTCACTCTGGCTTTCGACAACCTTTGGATGCGCCTGGAGGGGAAACTGGAGGATAGATGAATTTCCGCTGACTTACCCTCTGTCCTACTATACTCCCTCTTCGGAGGCTGCGTTTGGGAGAGATAAATTTTTTCGGCGGTACATATCGTACCCTAGTCGCGTCTTTTTTGATCAACGTAGTGGCCATGCGTGCAATTCTCTATATATTAGATGGGAGGGCTCGTGTGAAAGTGCCATATATATCGTAAAACCATGAAAAAATCTTCCATTATCTACCAACGTCGATCTCTCGGCGTTTTACCCAGCTAGCGACTGCAGAACATCGTGCAGCTGCTTCCTCTTCTGCGATGACCGGGTGGATAACGGTCGAAAACCGTTTCCGAAAGCCTGCTTGGCCTTCGCCTCGTCCTGTTCCTCTTGGCCATTGGCCGCTTCTTTGGTGTACCGGCTCGCGTTCATCGGACGGGTGAAGATGTACCGTCCTGTTGAGAATAAGCCGCGGCTCACATATGACGGCTTGGAGCTGATGCCTCCTCGCCCACTGTGACCCAGAAATACACAGGCCATAGGCCGTGAAGGCAGTACAAACGGACCAGCTACAGCTTGTTGGTCTACTGAGTGACCTTGACTCGCCACGTCTATGTCGTTGCTGAGCTGGCCAAGGAACGAGTACAGCCAAAAGGCCCATGCCTCAAACGCAATGCCGTGACAAGCCCCTGCCTGTCTCGACGCCGCATCTGGGTCCCACGAGGGCAGATACACCTTGCCCGTGTCTGTGAGATAGTCCAGCAGCGGAGGCGCCTCCCGATTGGGGACGAACTTGATTGCGCATTGGGAATCGCTGCAGAGCGTCACCAAATCAGCATCGACGCTTCGGATCGAGTCTCGCGTCTTGTTGACGTGCTCATCGGGGACTAGGAGCATCAAGTTCCGTAGCAGAGAATTCTCCTGGCCACCCGAGAGATCGGTTACCTCCCAGCCGGCTTCAGCTGCCTCTTTGTTTGGAGGATCCCAGCCTTTTTTTGCGCCCACGACATCGTACAACGCCAATGAAGGGAATTTGGCCACCCAGCGTAGAGAGTTCTTTGAAGTCGATTTGTCGCCCCAGATCCTTAGGATTCTTAGTAGGGGGAAGGGATTCTCCGCCTCAGTCCAGCCGCGGATAAGGTTGTCGGTCACATCTGGATAGTCGCCGCCCGTCTCATCCGCGGGTTGGATGAGCTCCAGCACCCCTAGATTCTTCATGTTTGCTAAGCGGACCAACTCAGATGTCTGGAAGTGGCAGCCACCACTGAGCACGAGATGAGTGATGAAATCCGTCGTCAGCGATGCGAGGGGTCTGGTGTAGCTCTCAAGGTCCACGTCGGGATGACAAATGTGCTGTCGAAACCGATAAAGCCCAAGGCTCTTCTCGTCGTCCTCACGTAGTAATATCGCCGAGAAGAGTTTCCAAGCATGGAGGCTTACACCTCTAGAACCAGCTCGTCAGTAAAGCAACTCCTTCAACAGTTGTCCCAAAGTCCCAACCAGAAAACTCCAAATACCACATCGTAATGAAATCGACGAACCTTGCCTCCAAAAAGCGCCAGATGCGCCAGACCAACTGAGTGGGCATAGACCCCAGCAACTCCTCGGATACATCGCCAATGTTATCAGCAATGACATTAATCGCCATGTCCATCAGAGACCGCGGACCTCGAGCGCCGCGGGTTTTAAATAAGGGATACGGCCGCCGCCGCGACCAGTCATGGCTCGCGCTGGCGTTGAGTCGACCGGACACTGTCCATTCTCGAAAGACTTGGCCGGTTGACGGGTCGTAATTGTTCATAGCCACCTGAGAGCGAAGAGACGGCTATAGCGCTGCGACATTAAGTCAGACTCATTCGAAATCGATGAATGAGGTAGACGAGGGGAAATGAGATGAGATAAAAGATAAAATGTAAAATAAGCGACACCCTTGCAACCAGCAGCCCAAGCCTTGTGAGGCGCCTGTGGTGTTGCAGCTCAGTAATATGAGGTGGCGCTGCAGAAAGAGTTGCCCGGTGAATATTCAGACTCAAGGTGGGATATGTCAGCAAGGCGTAAGTAAATGGCGGGCAGTGCTGTCAGTTGTCTAATGATCCTCCTGAATCACAAATCAAAAGAGCTGCAAGTCAATTCCTAGCGCTGATGGTGCATATGTTTGATGTTGTAATATTTTTTATATTTTTTATATTTTTTTGTATGTCTCGATGATTCATTCATACAAGTCCAGATAAAAAACGCTATTCTATCTCGCCCCCAAACGCCTGTGATGGTGCCGAGGCACAGGTAGTTTTGTTTCTACGCAGCATCCTAGAGAGCATCCACCCGCCTATTTTTGGTATATACCTTTGGTGTTACATCAAATATCCCAATATTACATCTCTGTCCATTTATTCATCCCAACATGGTACTGCAAGCCATCTATAGCATCGGCTTCAGGTCGTCGGCGACTCTGAACGGAGCCTCCGTCTTGCTCTTAATCTCGTCTACCGTCACTCCGTCTGCGATCTCGATCAGAGTTAGGCCGTGAGCGAAATCGACGTCGAAAACACCCTGTTGAGAGAAACATGTTAGCAGAAGGTTCGCAACTTAGATGCAATGGTTGACAACTTACCAGTTCGGTGATGATTCGAGAAACGCACGCGCGGCCAGTCAGTGGGAATGCGCACTGCTTGACAATCTTGGGGTTGCCCTTCTTGTCGGTATGCTCCATGGTGACCACAACCTTGGTAGCACTAGGGTTGCTCACAAGATCCATGGCACCGCCGAAGCCCTTGACCTTGCCTGGCAGCATCCAGTTGGCCAGGTCACCAGTTCCGCTGACTTGCATGGCACCGAGGATGGTCAGGTTGATTCTGCCGCTGCGAATCATGCCAAAACTCTCTTCACTGCCAAAGACTGCGGCTCCAGGCTTGAGGGTGACCGTCTCCTTTCCAGCATTGATCAAGTCGGCGTCTTCCAGGCCCTTCTTGGGGTAGGGGCCAAGACCAAGGATACCGTTCTCAGACTGCAGCTGAACCTCTACCTCAGGACCAACAAAGCCGGGCGCAAGCATGGGCATACCAATGCCCAAGTTAGCATACATGCCGTTCTTGAACTCCTTGGCAGCTCGCTTCACGATTCGTTCCCTCTTGGCCGCAGTTTCGCCCGTTCCTAGGACAGCCTTGGAGTCGGCATCGGCATCGTCCTTGGCCCAGGTGTATTTCTCAATGTTCTTTTCGGCTGTGCTCTGAATAACGCGCTTGACGTAGATACCGGGCAGGTGAATGGCCTCGGGAGGAATCTCGCCAGGCTCGACAATGTGTTCAGCTTCGACAATGGTGATCTTGGCATTGCGACCCATGGCGCCATTGAAGTTGTTAGCGGCGAGACGGAACTGGCAGTTTCCGAGCTTGTCGGCCTTGTAAGCCTTGACAAAGGCATAGTCTCCAGCAATGCTCTCTTCGAGCAGATATGGCTTGCCGTTGAAGACCTTGACGTCCTTGGGGTAAGAGTACACATCCGGTGAGCCGTCGGGCTTGTTCTTGAGAGGCAGGTCGCCGGTCTGGACAACAGTACCAAAGGCTGCGGGAGTGTAGAAAGCAGGAATGCCCTTGCCACCGGCTGCGCATCGCTCGGCCAGTGTGCCCTGGGGAGTCAATTCCAGCTCAACTTCTCCAGTCAGGTACATTGTTTCGAATGTCTTGTTTTCGCCAATGTAGCTAGCAATCATCTTCTTCACCTGCTTTGTCTTGAGAAGCTTGCCCAGACCGGAGGCATCGGTGCCGGCATTGTTTGACACAGCCGTCAGACCAGTAACATCGGGCCTCTTAAGGACCTCGTCAATCAGAGTATCGGGAACACCGCAGAGACCGAATCCACCACACAGGAGAGTTGAGTTGGCCTTGAGGTCCTTGATCGCCTCGGCGGCAGAGGGCAGCACCTTGTTGATCTCAGCTCGGCGGGCGGTGGCAGAAAATGATCTGGACAAGACGGCAGTGGGCTGGAACATGGAGATGTTAGTCGATCAATTACTCTCAATTTCTATGAGATTTGCATCATTGATTGGATTTCCCAGACTTACGTTTGTCGCATGGCGCGCAAAGGCCCCGAGGGTCCGCAGGCGCAGAGCTGTGGATGGCATTGTTGGAGGGGCAGACGGAGAGAGATGCTTCCTGCGGGGTATCAAGAGCTACAATAATCGACGACTTGCTCTGCCACGTGAAAAGGAGGCAAAGATACGTGAAACAGTAAATGCGCAAAAGCAATTAAGAAAAAAGAAAAAAGAGTTTTGGGACGCTGTCAGATGCCAGTGACGGCATCACGCGCGTTATGTATGGCCGTCGAGTGTTTGATGTTTTTGCCGGTGCAATAGCCGTCAATGACCGAACCCACTACCGCAGACCCGGTCTCCGCATGGCCACCAGAACAATTCGGGTAGTGCAAGTGAGGAGAAGCTGGATTCAGGCCAGAATAGCGGGATAGTTCCGTTGCAAGGATCGGATAGGGGCGGCGGGCGGATGTGGGGGAACAGCCATCAGAATGGAGTATTTGATGGCAACAACATGGCAGCACGGAGGGTGATTCCGTAAACTACGGAATGCACTCTCTTTTTCTTCATTTTATCATATGCTGACAAACCCCTGAAGGCTTAGCTATATATTGGTCATGTTCTGAAATACTGTTTCCCATGTGTAGATGCTCATAATAGGAGCGTTGACAAGACAAATCCAGGCAACATCGTTGATCAAAAGCCCCGGCACCGAATCTGCTAGCTGTGCGAGCGGCTGTATGTTCCCACGGCCGTATACTTTTCGTAAGAGCCCGTTGGAGTCGCTCCATTGACGGCGTCAGAATCCAGGGAGGCGCTGCGTAGCTCCAAGAGAGAAGTTGTCCGCACCGTCCCTCCCACTAACTTTTCGACCCGGCTTCCGAAGCCGAAGTCAGGCACAGGCGATTTGTTAGGGCTGGCGGCATATGCGGAGTGGGAAATGTCTTATCCCGGAAAGTCTTTCCGTGGGACTATCCGCGAGAAAAGATTCATCCGGCAGCGGCGGCGGGGAGTTTGCAATTTGCAATCATTACGGGGCACTTACAATATACTTGTAAATGGAATCATGTAATTGAAGACGTCCGATGATGGTGATGATACATGATACAAGATACAAGGCACTTTGGCCATGCTTGAGTCACGTGTTGGGGTCAATCCCTGCACCTGCCTTGAAAGAGATCATTGATTCATTCTGCATTCTGAATTACCTCAGGATTCATGGTCAAGTTGCTTAATGACCCCAAATTCTTCATTCTTAATATTCTCATTTTTATAACCATCTCATCACATGTGCATCTTCTCGTTGTTTGCACGCTTATGCGGGCTTCGGCAACGGGGCCCCGATTCCGAAAGAAATCCCCTAACTCCCCTCTACCCTCGGCCAATTTGGGGGATTTTGCCATAACTTGCCATAACTTGCCGGCGGCGCTATATTCGTTTTCACCTGCTTACTACTCTCCGTACCGCATGGCTAAATTCACATCTAAAGACATCAAACTCGAATACTGATTGCATTATGTTCGGTGATTTCATCTCGGTTACTCAAAGACGGCTTCTTGGGTACGAAGAACCCGTGATCAATCAACACTAATCCAGGCCACCAATCTGCGACTTTGCCACATTATTTGAAGGACATGACCTTGGTGCACTTGAGATGTTTTGTCACTACTAACATGAAATCAGATTACATGTTTGAACCCTCCGAGAATGACTATGAAGCGTCACTTGGGGTATGACTACATCTACCTACTGAAGCATATACCGGGATTGCATATAGCTCATCCAAAACCTTCATACCTGATGATGTTCTTACTCCAACGCCCAACGAATTTCAAAGCCTCAACATTGCTGGCAATTTTGCCCTAATCAAGATCACTCCCCAAGTCCGAATCCAAATTCAACAGCTGGACCTATCCTATGGGTTGTGGCACACAACTTCAATGTTGTTGCCTGCTGCATCCAGCACAAAGGCAGCATAGTAGTTGGCGTGATAATGCGCTCGCACGCCTGGTGCTCCATTATCTTGCCCTCCAGCCGAAATCCCTGCGGCGTGGAACGCGTCTACCGCAGCTCGGTCTATTGAAGTTGTGTCAATAACATACTCGTATGAACATCTATTAATCTATCATAGACTCTTACCTGAAGCGCGGAACGCAATGTGCGCCTTAGTGGTTTCCTCCTTGGCTCCTTTTGCCCAAAAGTCAGCAACTTTATAGCCCTCTCGGGCGTCGAGCTTTGAACCAAAGCCAACGGTGTACTCTCCAAACTGATAGGCGATTTCGTATCCAAGGGGTTCGAGGGCCTTGACGTAAAGCGCCACGCACTCCTTGAATTTGTCCTCGGGGACTGAAATGGAGGTGTGGTCAATGGCCATTGTGACTTGTTATTTATGGCTACGTTGATGGTTTGTAAAGAAGAGACGTGTCGTTTGATTCTGATTTGATTGTTTACGTCTGCCACGGACAATCTCTCAGTATATATAACTTCACTTTGTCTGCGGGCCTCGGCCAACAGCGAAGCCCGGCCCTCAATACGACCCTCTGCCCAGTACGCTCGGAGGATGGAGAACGCCGCTGGTCAAACTCCTGATCCGATTACTGAACCAGTTACTGGATTCACAAGGATTCAGTGTCAACTGCACACGCAGACTGCGCCATGTTGGAGACGCGTGCGCTTTGTTGAAGTGGACAATAAAAATCACACAGAGTAAGCCGCTCACCTTAGCTTCTGCTGTTTCCAAGATTTTGTCGCGCTTCCTTGCATTCACATATTAACATAAGTGCCGGGGCGGAGGATAGCGGACTTCCGCGCCGCTTGTTTCTTTAGCTTCCTCGTTTAAGGTTATTGACAATTGACCGCAGAGTCATTCACCGTGCAACTTGAATGTGGCCTATTGTAATTGGATAGTTGATTTAGCTTGCTGCAGTGCTATTTCCCAAAAGACACAAAGACACCCTGACGTCGATCTATCTCACTGCACCACATTCCCCAAAGGTCAGCACCACATTCCTCAAAGGTCATCTTTACGCGTTTACGATGATCTGATTCGTGGTTTTGCTTTCCTTCTCATCTCCGAAGATGTTGATATTCCCTGTTTTTAGCAGGTCAGTCAGTGCTTTGCATAAAGCTGAGGATCGGAAGGAGTCTGGGTAGAATTGATGCTCCACTTACACTCGCATCCGGGAAGGTTGAGTCGTTGTGGGGTTTCACCAAACTTGTCGAGGTCTCGGATAGCTTGGTCATCAAGTCCGACTTCCTGGAAGTTTTCCAAGATACGCTCCGGCGTGACCGATTTGGGGATGACGGTGTGGCCCTCCAGCTGAGACCAGGCGAGAATGACTTGCGCGGGAGTGACGGTCTTGCCCTGGACCTTGGAGAGACGCTCTGCGATGGCCTTGACCTCTGGGACGTTGACGAGCAACGGCAGGCCGAAGAAATTGTTTCCAAATGCGGAATACGCTGTGATGACGATGCCCTTTTCCTTGCAGTAGTTGATTAGGGGAGGGTTGGGAATACGAGGGTGTCTCTCAATTTGGTTGACAGCAGGAACAATGCCCGAGTCGTTGATGATTGCCTCCAACTATCACAGAAGCGATTGTATAAGCGGCTGAACTCATAATATGATATGATGGATCAACTTACGTGCTCAATTGCAAAGTTTGAGACACCAATTGAGCGAACCTTGCTCTTAGGTAGCTGGGTCATGGCTATAGCGCAAACGGGTGTCAGTAAAACGTCTCTACTAGAGTCTTGTTTGAGCTCAAGACATGAATTCCACACTTACCCTTCCATGTCTGGCAAATTGAGACTCCATTGTCAAGGAGGATTACGCCGGTTTCTGCATCTTTGGGAATGAGTTCCTTGCCCGGGGCAAAAGCAACTGGCCAGTGTACAAGGTAGAGCTATAATTGTCAAGAGTTAGACGCTGCCCTACTATATCAATTGCACCAGTTCATTGTATAATATGCACTTACATCAAGGTAATCAAGTCCCAGCTCTTCAAGGGTGTCGTCAAGGGTAGGCTCAACATCTTGCGGCCGATGGCTGTTGTTCCACAGCTTGCTAGTAATGAAGATATCTTCACGTTTCAAGCCAGGGATTTCTGCAAGGGCCTTCTTGATTCCCTTTCCAACTTCGACTTGGTTCTCGTAGATCTTGGCGAGATCAAGATGTCTATAGCCAATCTTGAGGGCCTCATAAACGCCTTGACCAACGACACCAGGAGCGGACTGCCAAGTGCCGTAACCCAAAGTTGGGAACTTGTGGCCGGTGTTGAGAAGGACGGTGCGTCCGAGAGACATTTTGATGTTTGTGTGAGTAAGTCGAGTGAATTGTGATGATTAGAGAATTGGTTGAAGGGATCAGAGAGGATCTTGTGGTATTTATCTACTCTGTTCTGAGTTATATGCTCTCGTTTGTGTTCTCCAATTTTAAGAATTTTCCAGCAAGTATACCGAGATCATTAGGAATGGTCTCCAGGGCTGTCAAACTCGTGGCAACTAGCGCGAGGAGATTGAAGTCATCGGCCTCTCAATGATACCAGCACCCAGTTCAAAAAACCCTTAAAATCGTAAACTTGGTAAGTTCATCCGTCGCCATGTTCCGAGGCGCTATCGATCCCAACGGAGCTTCCACGTCTAAACTCCCGCCGCTTTTTTAAAAGACAAATTTATTATCAGAATGTATCAACGAACGTCATTAAGTCAGCACCTTTTACGATATTCAATCTACTAAAGCATCTCCATGGTGGAGACCTGTTGCTCAGGTTGTTTCTAGAATGAAGCTAAGAAAACACCGGTTCACATGCCAGCTGAGGAGAAGCAATAGGCAACCAAGGCGAGCTTCAACGCTTTGTAAAGCACGCTATGCAACTTCCTCCGTCTCCACTTACTTTAATGGCAACCAAGCCGAGTGCTCTTATATCCGTGTATTAAAAAGTGGGCAGCGGTTGGCAAGACAGAGACTATTTCAGGACGGCGGCAAGGAGTCATTGGCGGTTAATGGTTGTACCGAAGCATAGATCGGACACAGGGGGGCTGCAATGGTTCCAAGATCTCAGCGTTTACCTGCAGCAGAAAATAGAGCCCCCAGTAGACTAGCCGGCATTAGTTGCTTCTCTGTAAGAAATGCCGCTGCTAGCAAGTTTGCACCTTGAATTTCTAAAGGCGTCCTGCGTGTGTAAGTCGTGGTGGATATGTAAGCCTACTTCAATATTCACAAGCCACCAACGCTTGGCTCCATGCTAGTTGTAGAAACTATCGCTTTAATCTCGTTTTGTTTCCTTCGTCTTTAATTCTTTTTAAGCGACGGATATTTTCCATCCATGCCCGGCCATATTTGGCTTTGATAGGCTCCCAAAGTGCATCTTCTTCAGTGTGTTTAGTTTACATGGTGTACCGTACGTGTACTCTGGATGATCAAAATCTGCCACAGAGAAGCATAACCGTCTAAAAAAAAATGATGATTTGAACCCTTAGCAAGAATGTATTGTAATTACCATTATTCAACCAGTGTGAATTATCTTCTGCTTCACCAACTTCATAATTGTCATTCTATATAAATAAAAATTGAAATGATTGCATAGGTACTTAAACACTGCTTCATTGCGCATGGAGCACTTACACTTCGTTCAGCCACGCTAGAACCGTTCTGGAATCGAGTTCTTATCAGTGAGCTTATCGCCCCGCGACTCGCAGTATCAAGCAAAAAAAAAAAAAAAAATTCCCATGCGACATGCGCTCAACACCAAGCTTGCCTACACCAAGCCACGGTGCACGAGATGCCGAGTGACACCATGGAATCAAGCTCGAAACGCCGCAAGATTGGCCATGAGGGCGGAATCCGCCACTCTGGTCTTATTGACTTCGAGTCGCGAAACACGGCCCGCGTCAACGCTACTAGCACCTTTGTCCTGCAGACGGATGAGCTGCTGAAGGAGGCCAAACCGAACTACGAAAAGGCACTCCATGGTGTCGATGGCCAATTGCACCGACTTAAAAGCATAATTGATTCAATTGAGCCTCATGACCCTAGGCCAGTGAGTTTTACACGAGCTCGAGGAGTAAAGAGCTATCAAGAAGTCCTAACACGATTCAGATTTCCGAGGCCACCATCAAGTTCGAAAAAGAGCATCGCATCGTTATTCCGTTTCCCGACCCAAAACCAGCAAAGGATGCCCCGTACAAGGTCTCTTATGCACCTCCATCACAATGCAACGTCGTTGGAAGCTATGTTTCTCGAACAATGATCAAGACGCAGTCCGAATTTGGAATCGACATGGTCGTTCAGATGCCCGCCTCGTTATTCCAAGAGAAGGACTACACAAACATGCGATACTTCTACCGCCGGGCCTACTACATTTCGTACATTGCCGCTCGTGTACGCAAAGAATTTGCCGACGATATGGACCTGAGCTTTGAGAACTTGAACGAGAACCCTCTGCTGCCGATTGTCGTCCTCCGACCTAAAGCTTCGAACGATGGAAGCGATGAGCGAGAGACCAAGAAGAAGACCAAGAAGTCATCTTACACCATCAAACTTATTCCTTGTGCTCCTGATGACCTATTCCCTTGGTCCAAGGTGACGCCCAAGTCGAACAACAACCGACTGGGCGAGGTGGATGAAAAGAAGGCTGCTCAACAAGCAACACCGTTTTACAACTCCACTCTAAATGCCGAGCGAACCTTTATTCCTTACCTACGACTACTTACCCATATCAAGAAGGAATGCCCTGCTTTCCCGGATGCTTGCATCCTTGGAAGAACGTGGCTTCAGCAGCGTGGCTTTGGCAGTGCCATCTCTCAGGGAGGCTTTGGCCATTTCGAATGGGCGGCCATGATTGCTTTGCTCTTGCAGACAGGCGGTAGAAACGGGCAAGCGGCTCTATCGACCTCGCTGAGCAGCACCGAGCTATTCAAGGCAGCGCTTCAGTTTTTATCTACAACCGATCTCAGCAAGAAGCCGTACACATTTGTTTCTTCTAGCGTTTCCGTGGATACTGTTCGAGAGGCTGGTCCTGTCATGTTTGACCCCGTCAGACAGCTCAACCTCTTGTTCAAGATGACTCCATGGTCGGCCAGCTTGCTGCAGACCTACGCAAGGTCAACTACTGATCTCCTCGCCGATGTCATGGCGGACAAATTCGATCCTACCTTTATCATCAAGGCCGATGTTCCGTTTCAAACATTTGATGTCATTTTCGAGATCCAGAGCTCCGATGTAGCAAAATTCTCTGAAACAGCTGACCGCAGGGGTGCCGTGACCAACTTCTGTCTCGAAGCATACAAACATCTCAAGCGGGCGTATGGTGACCGAGCACAACTTGTACAATTCCAGCTACCTCAGAGAGGACATTGGTCGCTGTCCAAGCCTCCCACCAAAGAAGTCCTACGTGTCCTTGTTGGCGTCATCTTCGATCCTGCCCACATGCCAAGACAGATGGAGTTCGGTCCCCCTGCCGAAGAGCAAAAGGAGGCTGCAAAATTTCGACAGTTTTGGGGTGACAAGGCTGAATTGCGACGATTCAAGGACGGCAGCATTCTGGAGTGTGTTGAGTGGTCCAGTAAGCTCCCTTTGCAGATCTGCGAGGAGATTACCCATTACACTCTCCAGCGGCATTTGAAGATTTCAAAAGACCAAGTGACAACTATTGGTGGTGCCTTTTCTTCCATCATCAGCCTCTCACATCTAGACAAGTCAGCCTTTGATTCAGCCCGACAGGCATTCCAGGACTTTGAAAGAGATATCCGCAACCTCGAAGAATTGCCATTGCACATCAGGCAACTCTCCCCTACGTCCTCGTCCGCGCGCTATTCATCCATCGAGCCGCCATTGGTGGGTTACCATAAGGGATCCATCGAACTCATGGACGTGAATCTTTATTTCGAAGCATCAAGCAAGTGGCCCGAGAATCTCACAGCCATTCAAGAGGCAAAGGTCGAGTTCCTTCTCGACATTGACAGGAGGTTGAGAAAGGCGAATGAAAAAATCAGCACCTACTTGGGCCGCGAGAACAAGGAACTAGGCATCGAGAACTTGGCCTTCCTCGACATCATTTATGAGAATGGGGCAGCATACCGGCTGAGGATACACTGCGACTTGGAAGAGAAGCTCCTCGAACGGCAAGTCAAGAACAAGACGCTCGAACCTCGTGTTCGCGAAGAAGCCGAGGAAGCTTTTGTGAAGCTGAACTGGCTGTACAACACTCTCCCGCTGCACACCCAGACCATCGCAACATTCTGCACTCGCTTCCCACCCCTCTCGTCAACCATCCGACTTGTCAAACATTGGTTCAACTGCCACAAGCTGACCGGCCACATCCGCGAAGAGCTCATCGAGCTCTTCGTCCTTCATGCCTTCCTCCAGCCTTACCCCTGGAAGCAGCCGTCATCCGTAGTCACAGGCCTGCTACGAACGCTCTTCTTCCTTTCAAAATGGGACTGGCGCGACGAAGCCTTGATCGTTGACACCGGAGAGGATCTCTCCGAAGACGACCGCTCGTCTCTCCACCACGAGCTCCAAACATGGAGGAAACGAGACCCCAACATGAACGACAAGGTCATGTGTGTAGCCACCTCCCACGACCAATCCGGCCTCGCATACACTCGCAACGGACCCTCCAAGCTAGTCGCCTCCCGCATGACACATCTCGCAAAGGCAGCCTGCAAACTCGTCCGCGAAAAGGGCATCCGCCTCGACCCGTCTCTCCTATTCGAGACCGCCCTTCAGGACTACGACGTCTTATTCCACTTGTCTTCCAAGGCGATTAAATCCATTGTCCGTGAAACGGCCGTCGAGTCCGGCGGAAGGAAGCAGTCTCAGTTCAAGAACCTCGATGCCCTGACGGCATCCGTCCCGCTGCCCATCCGCGCTCACCCGACGGACGTCTTTATCGAGGAGCTTGAGCGTGTGTATGAAGACACACTGCTGTTTTTCAAGGGCAGCGCAGATGATGGCGTGGTGGCAGCCCTTTGGAACCCTCGACTGCAGAAGCAAAAGTTCAGAGCAGGCCTGCCGTATAATTTCCACTCCGTCAAGGGTGACGGCGACCAAGTCGAGCTGAATCGCAAGGCGGTTCTCCTAGAAATTGCGCGAGCAGGAGGAGAAATGATTAAGAAAATCGAGGTAGCAGACGAGGAAGAGTAAACTAAATCGGCCGACAAGCCATAATTTTTGGACATGATTTGTATATAGCACCCTTCTACGTCAAAAAGTCCAATGCAAAATGGACATTGCATTGTTATCCAGCTTTTAGCGGTTTCTCAAACAAACAGAAACCCCTTTTCTTCATTAGAATACTACAAAAACACTTTGAAAAATAAATTTCCAGTTCGTCAACCTGGTTTCTTCCATACTCAAAAACGCCGTGCCATGGTATAAAGTGCATATGTACAGAATGTATCCCATCCCGCCTACAGTTCCAGCCTCCCCCCGGCCAATCAATTCATGTGTTACAAGATTATTTTCCTTCTCTCCCCTTTCCATATCTCATCTCTGAATTCGTCGCAGCATGTCTATCTTTTTCGTTTCCAATCTAATGACGCTCGCCTTCTATCGTCCCTTCTTTTGCTCCACTTGTTGCATGGAAAAGGAGCAGAACTTGTCCTTGATTGCAACAACTTCGTACGTACCCTCCTGGCTAGCCTTGACGACCTTGCTGTGTTCGTACGAGACGTCATGTCTAGTCTCAAGTACGATACTTCGTTGTCCCTTTTTGGCGTTGCTGCTCCGTGTGTAAGTGAATTCAAACGGAGGGGTGCCCCAGAATTCAAAGAGAATGTCCACCTCGTTTCCTTCGTGGATGTCCACTCGAGAGTGTTTACCACGGCTAATCTGCACGCTAGGTAGGGGGTGGATGGTTTTGGGGATATTAACAGCGGCACGGCATTCGCTGGCCTTGTCAGAGATGCTAGTGATGATAAACTCGCCAGGCTTCTCAGCAATACGCCGGAAGCTGGTGGTCTGTGACTTTGCATGCCATTGGCCGTTGAAGTCGTAAGCAATGTCAAATGGCGGAGTGCCAGAGAGGGTATAAGCAATACGCTCGCCGATACAGTAATCGTTGCGAGACTCCAGTGGGTATATTGATGGGGCGTCGTACAGTTGGACTTGGATAGAGGGCCCGCCAATGTCGTACTTCCTCAAACAGCCTCGGGCATCGCGGACAGTGCGGATGAGCAGCTGCTGATTGCCAAGGCGGAGATGCTGTCGAGGAATAGACATGCCGTAAGAATTGGTTTGAATGGAAGATATTCTGTAGGTTTCCGGGGGGGATCCGACTTGATGTTTGATTTCCACCTCGACGTTGAAGGGGGGGACGCCGGTAAGAGTGATAGGAATCACGTCTTCTTGCTCTTGCTCCTCCAGACAGTATTTGAACGTCTGGCCTGGCTTGGAGAAAGTTGCGGACGGCTTCGCGTTCACACGTTGCTGGACTGTCAGGGGGTTGAAATGCTTATCTGTGTTGTAGAGATTATCTGCCAATCCAGAGAATTTGTAAGTGTAATCGCCAGCCTTGGACGTGTCCATAGCGACAGCAGCCTTAGACAAGGCGGCGTCGAAACGTCTCGAGCTCAGCGAAGCAGCGCCCTGTACTGGCTTATGTCTGACCTCGTATTCAACGTGGTATGGAGCGGATCCTGTACGGCAAAAGTCAGTATGTCGTGCACAACTCGAGACCTGTCTACTATAACGCCAAAAAAAAAAAAAAAAAAAAAAAGCTTACCTTTCATCTTAACTTCAAATCCATCAACATCACCTTCACAAATCTCTTGCTTGATAAACACGCTGCCAGCGTCTTTGATGCTATTGGACGGGACGATGGTAATCTCTGGTCGAGGGAACCAATCGACTTCAAACTTGGAGGCTGAGGGTTCAACAGTTCCAGGGCATTGCTTGTCGACAATGTCAACAAGCTCGTAGGTGCCTCGGGACCTGACTAAAAGGTAATCATTTGGTCCGTTAACGGTCTTGGTGATGATATCGGTCGACCTGTCCAAGTTTCGATAGGAGACAGTCCAAGGAGCCTCTCCCTGAAGGCGAAGAGGCAGGCGAAGAGCCGTATCTTCAATGGCCATGATACTGTTCTTTTGCTCAATCAATCCGAAAGCACCTCTAGGTCGCTGGCGACGAACAGAGATTTTGAGTTGATCTTGCAAGAAAGTTCTACATCCTCGCTGATCCTGGACACTGCTGAGAGCAAGAATGTATTCTCCACCCTTTGTCAAAGTCGATGTCTGGATCTTGAAGTGACTATCTTCAATCTTCGTTGCACGTCCAGGCTTGCGCTTGCCGTCGTGGATAATCTCCCATTCCAAACTGAATGGCGGGTCTCCAGCAAGTACGACGTCAACGTCCACTTCAGATTCGAGACAAGCATTGATTGTCTTCTCAGGATTGGAGATGTACGCCGATGCAGCCGGCTTGACTACTTGCTCCAGAACCTTGTCTTCACCTGTTAGGGGTAATCCGGTGTAGACATCGTCGTCGATAGACTTGAAGATGTACTTATAACGTCCGGCCTTTCGAGGGACAAGCTCAATCTGAGATCTCAAGGCATCCACACGGTGGGCCTGCTTTTCGACACGTCCATCGGAGATAATATCGTATCGTACGGTGAATGGAGGTGTGCCGACAAGATCCAAGTCAACACGGAGACCAACAGAGTTGCCAGCGCATTTGTCGGGTATCTCCTCTGTTCGCAGATTCAGATGAGGCTCCAGAGGATTCAATAGCAAACAAGAGGAAGGCTCGTCCACTTCACCAGCACAAGATCCGCTTGAAACAGATTTCAACGTGTAGAGGCCAGGCTCAGACACCAACGGTTTATCGAGAGAATTCTTGGCAAAGTGCTTTCCAATCGAAACCTGGTCACCGTGATCGCCGCTGTTTGTAATCGAATCGATGGGTGAGAACTCCCAGGTAACCTTGTGAGAAGTATCATCTACAGGACCGGGGAGGCCAAAGCTGATGGGCAGTTTGGTTGCACGACCCCTTGCCACCTTGATGGGATTTCTTAAATCGCAACCCTGCATGCGAATCTTAGGTCGCTCTTTGACAGAGAATTTCTGGGTAAGCGATTTCGTCTTGAGTGCATCCAGCTCTTCATATGTATCCGTATATTTGACAACGTTGCCAAGGGCATCATACACCTCCTCAACCGAATACTCCCAGTCTCCAGTGGTAGCCATAGACTCATTAAGTTGCACAGTGACCTGTTGAGGCTTGACCCAGGATACGTCGTCGCCGTTGTTAAGATCCAAGCCGGAGGTGCTGACCAGTGGCGAGGTAAATCCCTCTGGCTGCAGACTCTGGAAGTGGAAAGCATGACTTTTTCCGTTGATTGATCGCGAGTATTTAATCTTCAATGGTGGCGTGCCGACAACGTCGAGCGACAGGTTGGACAAATCACGAATACATCGGTTCGGAGAATCGGCCGTTCGAATCTTGGCTTGTGGGCAAGGTACCACATATGTATCCCTGACTGGTCTCTGAACCTCGAGCTTATACTCATCCAAAACCTTGCTTAGTCGATAGATGCCCGGCTTCTTGACTGGGTATGTCCAATGAAACGGGACATGATCAGGGTCCGCATTATGTTCCCGAATGATCTTGGCCACCTTGTTTATTTCTCGATTCGGAATCTTGATGGTTTCTTCTTTGCCAGTATCTAAGTCAAGACGAAGGATCTCAATTTCGGCAGGGACAGTAGAGTTGAAGAAGATTGGAAGGGAGGCCGAGGTCTGGGTTTTGGCCGACAAGCAAAAGGGTGTATGGTCGGGGTTGAGAACAGCAGAACCTTCGGGAAGAATGTTGATGGTTTGCTTGCCCATGATCAACGAGTGGTTGTTTAGGATGTTGGAGACTTTAACGTGGTGTTCTGAGACGGAAATCTCACGATCGTAGAGGACCTTGGCAACACCGAGGAGCCAACCTTGCCATGGAAGCTAGCTCTCAATTAGCAACGAATACCGCCTAGATGAATTGACGCGGGTAAACGTACCGGAATGTTAAACATGAGCATGTAATTAGTCACTAGGTGAGATGCAAAAACAGCGGTAACCACGAGCTGAGAGAGCTCCAGCCATGGTATCCTCAGCTCTGGAAGTCCAAAGAGAAAAACAAAGTCAATGAGAATCCATTTCAAAAAGAGCCACCAAGAAGCATCCCCATCTTCCACCACTTGTAGCCAGTCGTAGAGTTTCCACGCCCACAGCAAGACGTAAACAGCAAAGGCGTACAATCGTTGTTGTGGCGCATCGAGGAGCGTCAAGGGAATGACGGGCTGAGTGCTGGAGATGCGGGGAGCTGCTTTCTCCTGGGCCAAAGGCAGCTTTGGGTTTCTGTTCAATCCGAGTTTTGAGCTAAAGGCATCAGCCGGCGGCTCGTTGTCGTCTTGCAGCCGTCGTCTGGTTGCGGCAGTTTGGGTTGCTGGGAACCCAGACCGCAGGCGATGAGTCGCGCTCATCGCATTCCGTGGTGTTGTGAGATTGTGCGCAGAGGCATCGGTAGCTGCAGCAGCGCACGCGTAGGGCCTTTGCACGGGGGAGCAAAAGCAGACGGAATGGCGTTTCTTTGATGGCTTGTGCTGTCGCGTGTCTTTGGGCGAATTGAGTTGGAGATTTGGGGTGCCTGGTGGTTTGACCAAGTTTACCTAATTTTTCAGTGGATGCCCTTTCTTGGCGGTTGAAATGCCGACACGTCCAGACGCGACTTCTGTTGGCTCACTGAAACGGAGCGCCTGGAGCTAATCAACAGCGATGCCGTCAGCGGGGTTAGCGGGTTTCTAGGCCGAATCCTGTGCTCTGATTGGGTGAAATGACACCAGGCCGTAGGAGAGCTGTAAATTCTAGCCACTCAACGAGCTGGATTCAGTTCGCTACCAGTGCTCCTGTCAAGATAATGGACAAGGCGGCTTGAATGTACTTGGTCTCGACAACAAGGCTGACATAAAATGCTCTTCGTCTTTCTCCTCTGTAGCTCTCATTAGCAAATATACAGCAAAGAGACACATTATCAGCATCTCGTGATGGTCGCCCAATAGCTTCTACTTTCAACGATAACCAACGACGCGTATTTGTTTGTACTCTCTTGTCCAACTACAGGCAGAAGATCGGCATCGAGTACCCGTCATTATACTCCAAGTGACGGAGAGGGCGATGATGATTTGAGCGATACGGCAACTGAAAAGACTCATTTCGTCATCCTATCACGCCAAAATCCCTCTGGGATATGCGAGTTTCCTCGGTGAATCCTTATCATGGCCACCATTTCATCACACAGGTCCGTCATCAGCAAGTAAATGCCCTGAATCAGCACCAAGTCCTGAAGCATCCAATTCACCTAGTTGCCTCATTGCTTCTTCACATCAACCAAGTCCAACCCCAAAACATCTACACCAATCAAAGAGATAGGAATGTTTAAGCCTGTCTATATTACGTAGCAGGACAAGAACGGATGCCATCTCCAAGTGGCAAAGAAACCACATTGATTTCCCAACTCAATCTATCGCGCACTCATCTTTGCCTCAACCAGCTGAGCAACTTATCCCAATTTGCGAAATTCCTTTCTCATATCACCTTATTCCTTCTTATTCTTTTTTTCTAATACATACCCCTCTTTACTCTGCGTATAACAGAAAATTCGATTGCCTTAAAGCCACCCGACTTTAGTCCACTCATCCTTTCACCACAGAATCCTGGCTTGGGTGGCAAAGATGTCTAATAGTTTTAGGATCAGTTCGCCAAAAGACACAGATGATGCACCTTCAGAAAGGCCTCTTCGCCGATCTTCCCGGCGGGCCGCATCCATCGCGGTCAAGACTCCAGAAGCATCCATAGAAACCTCATCTACCAGTAGCTTGAACGAACGACGACGAAATCCTAAGCGCAAGGCGGCAGAGGCTGCATCAGAATCATTGAACTTACCCGAGAATATGTTAGATGAAGCGCTACGGCCTCTCACAACAACGGATATTGAGGAGTGGGAGGGCTGGGTTGAGCTTGAATCTGAACCTGTGAGTTACAGCCGCTTACTTTGCTCCCAGTCGACGCGATGAAAGGGATGGGGTCCGCTCAACACGGCTATAATGTGATGAACACTCGCCGGATGAGACATCAAAGCAGAGCACTAACAGATAGCTCCTAGGCGTTCTTTAATACCATTCTGCAAGACCTAGGGGTTAAAGACGTCAAGGTGCAAGAACTCTTCAGCATTGACCAAAGCTGGCTAGATACACTCCTGTGAGTTCTAAGAATGCTATTAAGAGGGTTACAAAGCTCATATGCTTGTAGGAAACCGATATATGGCTTGATATTTCTGTTCCAGTATACCTCCGACGCAGACGAAAGCGAAGGGGAAGATGAGACAGGTTCACTGTGGTTCGCCAACCAGGTAAATGTCCACCAAACCCCGTGTTTTATCTATTTTTAGCGATTTCATGTCTAATTTACATAATTTGAATCAACTTAGACGACAAATAATGCCTGTGCTACATTTGCTTTACTCAACATCGTCATGAACGCCCCAAACATTGAACTGGGCGACAAACTTCGAGAATTCAAGAAGGAGACCAAGGATCTCAACACCGTTCTCCGAGGGCATGCAGTCAGTAACAACAAGTTTATGAGAAGCATCCATAATTCCTTTACGAGGCGTATGGACCATCTCAATGCCGACCTCTGCCTGGAACATGCCGTGTCACATACAAAGAGTAAAAAGGCAAAGACAAAATCCAAGGCCGCAAAGAAAACCAGCAAGAATACAAGAGTGCATGAATCATACGGATTTCACTTTATTGCCTATGTTCCAGTGGATGGGTACGTCTGGGAGCTAGATGGGCTCCGCAGCAAGCCCCATCGAATAGGTGAGTAAATCGATGAAGCAGCCAGATCCAAGTCTCTTGAGGAACTAATTAGCGTTCCATACTTTAAAAGGCCCAATTGCATCCCACGAGACCTGGACAAACATTGCAAGACCCCAGATTGAGGGTCGAATATTACAATATGAGGAGAGCCAAATAGCCTTCAATCTCCTCGCTCTCTGCCAACGCCCTGTTGCGCTACACTCTCGCGCCATCGCTCAAGTGGCCGCTACCATCCGCTTCTTGAAAGATCAAATGAAGGACAATTCTGAATTCGCAGATTTAATCAACGGCCAACCGCCGGTCTTGGAAAATCCAGCCGACTTGTCCGAGTTCAATCTCCTGCCCTCCGATATCGAGAACGCAACGTTTCCCAACGCGATAAAAGCAGAAATCTCACGTGTTGCGAGTAATATCGACGAAGTTTATGATCTATATCAGCGGCTTGTCGTCGATTTGAAGGTTGCTATTGGAGAGCACAGAGCCGAGATTATGTCTCTCAGCGTGGATGAGCAACGAGTCAAGGATCGCAAAAAGGATTTCGGTCAGGCTTTGCACAGATGGGTGCAGAAACTCGCAGAGAAAGGCGTACTTGAAGAACTCATCGAGAATTCCTGAGATCATTGTACAATAGACTAAGGGGAAAGAGAGAAGCGGGCAGAAATTGGTGAGGGGCAGTGAAGGATGAAAGGGATCTCGAGCATTGCATCGACTCATACAGCGAGCTTACGTTGGGCACATTAAGAGATGCTGATGGTAATTCAGTGATACAAATGGGAGAATGAAGCTCAAGTAGATGGGTATCGGGTGATTAATATATAATGTATCCAATGGTATTTCATCACTTCGATGAGGAAGTGGTATCAGTTATTCTCTATTTTGAAGCAAGTCATCCCAGAATCCAGGGGAATAAAGAGAAACGGCGATACTCGCCGAACTCGTCGCCATACGCCTCCGATATCAAATCTGACTCCAGTCTACCATCGCGTCATGCAACTCATGCTCAGGGGTATATAAATCTTGTAACAAAAAAGGGTATGGGAAGGGGAAAAGAGCCTGCGCACGACAGATCCCTACATATCCCAGCATAAAAAGTTCACCCTCAAGCCTAATCGAGTGGGAACTCCTCTCGAATATTGGAAATGAACCTGCAGGTGTCGGCGTCAAATCTCTTGAAGAATTTCCCGGCCAAGGGAAACATGCCCTCTTTAACGACGGAAGGGTCAGAGACAAGTTCAACATTACGCAGGGCCACCACATGTTGTTCGGGCTCCGTTTCAGTTCTGTGGAAGTGTGAGTGGATAATTATAAGAGTAACAGGTTTTCGAAGAAACTTACATGCACATAAAACAGAGCGAGTAGTGGGAGCTGGTTGGCCTGCGGTTTTGAATATACTGGAGTGAATCCTCACGAGACTGTTCTTGTGCGCTTGATTGTTGAGAGCCCCTTTCATGCCAGCTGGTAATAGCGCCAAGCCAGCCATATCGACGATGCCGGAACACTTGGCCAACCTTGAACGGAGGTCCCTTCGGATCATCGCAGAGGTCCCTTCGGTGTACAAGCGGGGCCATGCCATCAGCATCTCGTACAAACTGCCAAAACTGCCAAGGGTTGCCAAACCCAGCGTCGATGTTGCGAGGGAATCCGTCTCTCGGGTTGATGACACTAATATACAAGGGCCACAGGTATTTTTCGACCATCCAAACATCCTCAGGCCAGGCCCCGGGGAATCGACGTAGGAATTTCGCCAATCGCTCGAGCCACGAGGTGTTATTCGGAGGGGTCAACAATAATGTGGCCCACGAAGCAGCGTAAAGACAGGCATCGGCATTCATTCTACTGTCTCCGTGCATAAGTTGGCTAAGCTCAGGATGTGCGTGGTCTTGCATGTCTGATATCCTCGCCAGGGTAGCTCTGATATTTTGTGCTGTCCGCATAGCCATTGTTGATGCTGGGACAGGGGCAAGGAACAGTGCGGCGTGCTCCCGCAGGCCTAACCGGGTCAATGTCATTTGGAGATATTGCAGTTGAATCTCGTAATCGCTCCCGTACGGATCGAGGAACATGCACTCGGGCGGTGCTTCCAGGTCTTCCACAATTTCACCATCCAAAGCATGTCCAGGTGGCGAGTACACAATAGCATGTACATGAGTTGGAAATGCACAGCACCTAGCATCGATATCGAGTCGCGATGCCACGCAGCAGAAGATGGCGGTGGAAATGATTGGGATGGACTCGTGGTCTGGGTGGCGCAAAGCTTGGCCGATTAAGCAGTTTCTCAAGTTGCGATAATTCCTCTCTGGGTTCTGTACTCCAGTGAAATTCTGTGCGCGAAGCCAGCGGAGCAACTTCAGTGCTTTTCTGCGAGTTGACCAGTTTTTAAACTTTGGATGAGTAGATCGAAAAGAAGCCGTAATCTCATCAAACATTTGTGTGATCTCATCAACTTAGTAAAGGTTACATCAGTAAAGCATTGGACTAGAGGACATACATCATCAAGATCACCACGCTGATCATGCAGCACGAATAGGTCAAACGCGCCAAGAGCTCTTTCAAGCTGCTCTCCTGCTAGCCGTACGCTAGACGACTGGGGAGACAGCATAAGTAACTGCCATTCTTGAATAGCAATATGCTTGTGGATCGTATCTAAGAGCGCATTGCTATAGTATCTACACCACAGTGTGAGTTTGCAAGATGGTTCGAAAGGGGATCACAGGATATAGCATAGGCTAGAGAAGCGTACCTTCTGGCTAATCCATCTTCAGCAGAGGCGGATGTTTGACATTGCCCCAAAAGAAAATCTTTGGCATCGTACCCGATCTGGCCTATGATTTCGAAGCCTCTTACGCGGTTGACCTTGGTCCGGATGATCTCATCTAACAAGGCGGATACTTGCTGGTTGCGAGCGCTTCTGAAGATGAAAAGCTCTTTCCAGTCCGTCTCTTGGGCCAGTGCCGCCGCCCTCTTGTGAAACCTGTGCCGCGGGTTCCAGTACTTGAAAGAGCTGCGGCAGTGGTGCCTCCATAGAAGGGGTTCATTGGCAAGGCGGTAGAAGCGATGGGACACCAACTGAACGTTGTAAAGATTATCGTAAGGCGAGAGATAGTAGAGAAGATGGCCGATGATCTCGTCAGGCATCTGGTCTAGCGATAAGACGCCATCGTAGCGATTCTGCTCCATAGCTGCAGTGATCCACAGAATATGTGAGATGATGAATGCAAGTTTTCAAGACCCCGGATGTTGTGTCTCAGCGACCTTCAAGACAAAATTGCTCCTCTCGCCGCCCTTTCTATCGTGGCGAGAAAACAGATGACAGCGGGCTCTCGGATACCAACATCGATGCGAAAACGAGGAGCGTCGGTGCCCTCTGCTCTGTAGAATGGAAAAGATGCCGATGCAAATTGGGATGGCCAAACCCTGGCATTTATGCCCGGATTACTCGCATATCGGTCATTGCGACGGATCCTTGGCCATTTGCCATGCATTCCGCCTTTCCCCGCAAACGGGATTTACGCATCTATCGGGGAGTGGATGCAATAAACCGACTTACACCGCGAGATGTAGTTCGTGGCGGATAAACGCCGGCACTTGCATCGTCTTTCGAGAAAGTTTGGATTTGCATTTACTGTGAAATAGATAAGGCATTGAATGGCAAAAGCCAGAGCTCAGTTTCCATGGATACCAGTATCTGCGTAAACACTATACGAAGTGGCAAAGTAAATAATTGAATCATCGAATACTCTGTAGCCAAAAGCCCAAATTTTGTACAGGCCTTATTCGGATACCCCGCCATTTTTGCCCAACTTCGCACTGCAGGGTACGTGCAGAAGTGGTGGTGTAAGATGGGAAAAATCCCCCACATGTAAATGGTTGGTGGCACTTACACATTTGGGCTGTTCAAGACTTTACCCTGCAGACGTCTACCTTCTGCACATATCTCAGGTGTCTAGGATATTCAGGATGCTTGAATAAAGAGTACAAAACTTCCTATGATGTATTTAATGATTTTTTCTTTTCTTCTTCACCAATTGCTAGTGTCAAGTACATGAACAGATTCTTCTAACAAGGAAACGTCCCTGTTAGTCCGTACCTAGCAGCAATAGCTCTCCGATATACAACGGAGAGACCCAAAATTGATGACGTTTTAGTTTATACCAAGAAACTTGCGTTTGCATACAAATTGAATTGCCAAAAAGTAAATCATTGTAAAAACTCAATTTCACCCAAGCTCGGAAGAATAATTGAGATTATCATACTTCTAGGAAAAAGCCACCAGATTGACGCTGAACTTCTGTGGCGCTAGTCCTAACTCGGCATGAATGTAAACAAGGCTAACGCGATAAACAACCAGCACAGATTCATATTTAACCTCCTCGCTCCCACGCGAAACCCTGCCTTGAACATCCCACACTCTTGTCTCACGGCTTAGTTCAATTTCTCCAATTTACCTGTGCAAATCGCACGCTATTCGCAATATTCGTTACCGCTACTCTACACCTTTCTTCACTCTCCAAATTCAGTCACTATTCATCGAGCAGATCTACTACCTCTTGCGCTCTACTTGGCTTCCTCCTACAACAGGCGTCAATATAAAGCTTGACCTCGAATCACGTCCACGACCAGCTCGCACAATCCCTCGACTCCTCCATAACCAGCCGCCAAAATGGCCCATCATGCCTTTGGCGGCGTGCTCGATACACCACGAAGCAATGCTGGTGACGCGACATATCTTAACCGACTTCCCGATATCTCAGACATTTCTCCCGAAGCATCATTTATCGCTCCAGACAAGGATGATGACTTGCTACACCGACTCCGCAATGGCAGACGCTCCAACTTCAGAACACCCCGCCGGAAGGGACCACTTGCGGATCGTCCAAATCTACCGTCAAACGTTGGAGGCGGAGAATTCACACCAATGCTCAAGTCCGCTACAATGAACAGCACGAGGAAGAATGGAAAAGAGAACAATGCCGCCGCGAGCACCACTCCGGCTGCACTGAGAACAATCGACGAGGACGAAATGACACCACTTCCGCGAATGGACTTTTCCGTATATTCGAACCACAACGCATCATACCTCGATACACCACAAATTGCCAGCAGCATCTCTTCGACGCCGATAGGTCCTCCGCCGCGCAGGAATGGAGATATGGGTCCTCTACAGGACGGCAAGCAACTGTCTCTAAGAGAGCAAGAAAATGTCATTGACAAGATCGAGAAGGAGAACTTTGGTCTCAAGCTAAAAATTCAATTTTTAAATGATGCCCTCATGAAATCAGGCCCTGGCTATAATGAAGCAGCTCTAAAAGAAAACACGGAACTCAAAGTGGAAAAAGTCACAATGCAACGCGAGCTTCAACGACTGAAGAAGCAGATCACCACTGTCGAGCGTGATCTCGAAAAGTCTCGCCATCGAGGGCTAGAGTTAGAGGAAAGCGCAAAAAAGAAGCATGCCAACTCCATTGATTTCCAAACCGAGATGGACACATTACGACAGAATCTCCAAGATCGTGAGACCGATATTGAGGAACTACAGCGCCAGATTTCCGAGGGCCAAGATCAGGATGACAGGGTAGAGACTTTACAAGACGAGATTGAGGATCTAAAAGCAGAGATCCGCGAGAAGGAGGTCATAATAACAGATCAGGAAGAAAGACTGGACACGTTACAACAGACACTCCAGGACTTCGAATCCGAGATGGATAAACTTCAAAACCAAGTTTCTCATGGCGAAGACGGCGAAGAGCGAATCAAAGAGTTGCAGGATAATAACGAAGAGCTTCAAGCCGAGCTCCAAGCGCGCGAGACTAATATCAATGAACTGGAGGCCAAGATTGAGGACTATGAATCTGAGCTTCAAAATCGCGACGCCAACATCACCGAATTAGAGGGCACGATTGAGGAACTTGAAACCAAGCTCATTGAGAAGCAAACTTTACTGAGAAAGCGGCAAGAAGATGTAGACACACTACAACAGAACTTCCAAGCTGTCGAGTCTGAGCGAGATGAGCTACAACTTCAGGTTTCCCAGGGACGAGGCCATGAAGGCCAAGTTCAAAGCCTACAGTTTGACAACAAACACCTCAGGACCGAGCTCCGTGAGAAGCAACGCATCATACAAGACCAAGAGAACAAGCTTTACGATCTCGAAGAGACGAAGAGAAAGCTGAATTCTGCCTTGTCCCAAAAGGAAAAGGCAGAGATGGTTTTGGACGAGTTCGAGGAAGAGAGGGCGAATGTGTCCTTCATTCCCAAAGGGCTATCTCGGCAGCGTGAGCAGAGAATTGCCCAACTTCAGGCAGAGTTTGCAGCATTAGAGAAGAAGGCGGCAAAGCTAGCCATGGATAACAACAATCTCCAAGCGACCGTACAAGAGTATGCTGCAATCGAGCAGGAGGCCGCAACACTGCTTACGGAAATCGAAAAGCTCCAAGCAGCCAACGAGAATCTCCAAGCGGTCAACAAAGATCTCAAAACGACCAACAACAATCTCCAGACTACCAATGACAATCTCCAAACCACCAACGACAATCTCCGAGCTAATAATAGCAATCTCCAAGCAACCATACAAGAGTTACGACAGAAACACAGCCCCTTTGAACAAAACGGCTTTGAACAGAATGGCTTCGGGCAAAATGGCTTTGGACAAAATGCTTTTGGACAGAAGAATGGTTTTGGGCAGAATGGCTTTGGACGCAACGGCTTTGGCCAGAGCAACTTTGGGCGCAGCAGTTTCGGGCTCTTTGGGCAAGGCCAACAAGATTTTGAACGCCAAAAATTGGAGGCTGAAGTCTACAGTCTGGAAAAGATGCTTTCAGAGGAAAAGAAAAAGGGCCTCGACCTCCAAAAGTTGGAAACTGAAGTTCATAACCTGGAGAAGATGCTCGCAGAGGAGAAGAAGAAGAGTGGCGAGACCGAGGAAGAGATACGAGCCCAGTACGAGGACGAAATCCAGAGGCTAGACGACGAGATCTCGAATCATCAGGCGGAGATTTCGAATCTCAGGATGGAAATTTCCAACCTGGAATCAGAGGTCGAGGATCTGAGGGCGGTGATTCGGGAAAAGGACAACCTGTACGATAACGACAGTACAGAGTGGGAGAGTGAAAAACGGATGCTGCAATCAAGGCGAGACCAAGCCGAGCAAAGGGCTGCTGGTCTTCAGCGCACAGTCGATCGTCTACGCCAAGCTGAGGGCTCTCTCTCCAGCAAGGAGACCAAGCTTCAGGAGGTGATGCAGAGCGAAGCTGATCGCCACCGAAGTGAGGAGGGCGTACTGAATCGACAAATCGACAGTCTTCAGGAGGCCTTAGAGACGCGCCAGGGACTTCTAACTCAGATCCGCAGTGAGCTGTCTACAGTCCGCGATGAGCTCCGCCAGACCAAGATCGACTATCAGTCGCAGGTCAACCGGGTTGAGGAACTCGAAATCCGCGGCGCTGCCGAGAACAAGGCATCGCAGACCATCAAACAGCTCCAGCAAAAGCTAATCGACATCGAGGACGAAAAGTCTGCCATGGAAGAGCTGCTCGAGAAGGCCGAGGAGGATGCCGAGGAAATGTCAGCCCAGCATGAGCTTGCCATGCAGCGCGTTATACAAAAACTGGAAAAGGTGAAGCGCGAGCGTGATGCAGCCTCTGCATCTCGTTCGGAAACCAACAAGCAGAGCCAGCAGCTCCGAGTGAACCAAGCTGAGCTTGAAAGCCTCGAGCACGACGTTTTGCAGCAGGAGAAGCTAATCGAGAACCTTGTCGCATCAGAGGCCGCCTTGCGACTGAAGCTCGAACGCACCCGCAGCGAGCGAGCGGCGTATCGCGTGAGCGCCGAGAAGCTCCAGAAAGATCTTCAGCTCCTGAAGAGGGAGGCCCAGGAGGTTCAGAGGCATCGTCACCATCGCGGCAGCGCTGACGAGGTGCTGAATACCATTGTGAGGGCGGCTGAGAACACGGAGGCACAACACAGACAGAAATCGAGCGACATGATGCTCCAGATGGAGTTTATGCATGCCCGTTGGGAACGTGAAGCGGCTCTTCGAAAGGACGTCTCATACGCAAAGAAGTTCGTTCAGCTGCAGCTCGATGTCGCAATGGCTTGTAACAAAGCGCAAGTCCGTGAGTTACAAAAGGCCCGCGCCTACGTCCTCCAAAGCCGCCATCCCGTCTCTATCCCCGAACTTCCCTCGCCCACTCAGTCTCCAACAACTCTCAAGGCCTTCCTCGTCATGGCCCGCTTCATCGCTCGCATGCGCATCGCCGCCCGTAAGTGGGCTCCCCAAGAAGATGTTCGCAAACAGCTCCGCCTGGATATCAGAGAGAAGCGTCGTGATAAGCGCATGAAGCTTCTCAGCGCCGTCCCTGTCGAGGCTCTCTACTAAAACATGTATTGCAAATACAAATACATGTTTGTGGCATATCTAATGCCTAACGCTCCCAATATTGTTTTAGGGAGGAGAAGATACCCATATATATCTTTCTATTCTCTTGTCTTTTTTTATTATAATCATGGTTATTTTTGGGGAGGAGTTGATCCTAGAGTCTATCTGATTCCTAACGCTAACGACTTCTTTTTTTCATGAATTGCTTGCAAGGATAATGGTTTATGGATTGGTGATGAAAGGTCAACTATGTACAGGATAGAATCATCTGTTTTTTTTTTTTTTTTGGCATGCATCAGGATGGAATCGCCCGGTTGGATTGGGCTGACGGTAGCAATGGCGTTGGGGAGGGAAAGACACTGGATTTGTTTTTTCGGTCTTTAAACAGTTTGAATATCTTTATTGAAACAGCTCAATGTGGCTTATTTGTCTAAATATGTTTCCCATTAAGTCTATTACAGTGATCGTCGTGAATCATCGTACTTCTAGATATTGCGTAGCTCGATGTCGAAAAGGAGAAGCCTTTCGGGATACATAGCTCAGTACACATACTGACAATATTGTATTTACAAGTGACATGCTTGCAGGATATGCAGTTTAAAAACTCTTTATAAATGTTTTATGCTAGCTAATTGCCACGTTCTCGATATATCGTATGCTAGCCCGAAAAGAAATATTTTTGTTTTTCCAAATGAATTCCCATTAATAAAGACCGGCCGTAATCAGGAAGACTAAAACATGGACAAATTGAAGAATAAATAAGTAATAATCAATAAAAGACCCCAAGGGAGAAAAAAAGAGACCAGCTGGATTTTCCAAATCCCAAATCCGATAAACCACCTATCATGCTTTATTCAGAGCGTCGTATCATCTGTGGCTACATATATGTCATATACAAAAAAGTGATGATAACCGCGTGAACAGACCCGCTCAACCGTTTTAATTTTTTAGTGTAGGAAAGCCAGGAAATCCTTCACATGACAAATAAGAGATTGGTATCTGCAAATATGTTAGGAAAGGTACTACCCTACCTGACATATCTGCAAGGGAAACTTACTAAGAGGGTGGCTGCAGGAGAGCTGCGGCTTTTGTGTGTATTTTGTAGCGAGCTCGTCTCGGATGCTGTTGAGCAGCTGGACGTAGCTCTGCTGGGGGTTCTTCCTGAGAGCCGTGACAAAGGCCCAGGACATGGCACCAGTAGCTTGTGAAGCAATGGTAGCATCGGCACTAAAAAGCCCTGTTAGCAATGACTTGACTAATTACCGTTGAGATAGTTGACTTACGAGGTTTGATCGTCTTTGCTTCCGGACCACATAATGACGTCGGCAGGAGAAGTCTTGGTTGCGAGGGCCCGGTTGTGGGCTTCTTCGCCAGTGGTGGCCTTCTTGAAGAATCCGATGATGTTGTTGGCAACACCGCCGAGATCTCCCTGGCTGTATGAGGAAATGACGCCGAGCAAGCCCTGGCCGGCCTCCTTGGCCAAGTTGGGCTCCTTGAGAATACCTTGTGTAGAATAGATATATGGCAGGTCGAGTGCCGTGCCGGAATGGCACGAATCGAAGATGGCTGTCAGCCTTACACCTGCCTGCAGGGGGGTGACCATGATGCGGTGCATCTCGTCATCTGTGATGTGTCCATGTTGCCTGAAATCAACAGGGTAAATGACTTCGTCATATCCATCAGGCTCATCGCCGTCAAGGTCCTTTGTTTGTCCACCGTGGCCTAGGGATGGTCAGTTTGCAAGCTCCAGGCAAGACGCCGAGGGACATAGCAGGGGTAGAAGCTTACCAGAATAGTGGAAGAAGAGAGAGTCATTGGGTCTGGCATCCTTGACCAGCCAGTGCATTGCACGGAGGATATTTTGCTTCGTGGGCTGGCTCATGGGGTTTTGTTGATCGTCGGTCAGAATGACCATGTCTTCTCTCTTGTAGCCAAACTGCTCCACTAAGTAGGCCGTCATGTTTCTGACATCGTTGATGCAGCCTCGCAGCTGGCCACGCTGGCCAAAGTAGTTGATACCAATCAGCAGCGCTTTTCTGCGGCCAGTGCAGTTGGAGTATCGGAAAGCATAGCCTGGTGCGCCGTGACCAAAGCTTTGCGGCCCATTCGGAGGGGCCGGAGGATTTCCGCTAGGGCGTCCTTGACTGTAGCCATTTGGGGCAGCAGGACCGGGGGCAGGCATGCCTATTTCATCATGTCAGCACACAGCTTTGAAATAAGGAGATTCTCGTTCACCGTACCAGGACGTCCGTTGTAGTTGGGCTGAGGCTGCTGAGCGTAGTTGTATTGCTGCTGGGGAGGGGCATGCTGCTGAGGATGAGGTTGCTACATTCATCATTGCGTGTAAGCAGTTGCAGAATCCTAAGCAATCTCATGATGTTTTTTCGATGTATGTCTAGGTCAAGGGCATCGGCCATACCTGGTATGAGTACTGCTGTTGGGGAGGAGCGTGGTAGCCGTAGCCGGGCTGGGGAGACGGTTGATGCCCTTGGGGCGGATAGCCGCCGTTGTAAGTGGGCTGCTGAGGCCTGGAGAAAGGCAAATGGTGTAAGCATCAACATTCAGTGTAGCGATGATGCAAGATGCGGCTATGTCTGATGAAGCATGGGAAGAGATTTGGGATTTCGGGAGCACAATCGCCGGGGCAGCGTTGGACATGGTTTGGAAAGGGGAATTGGGAGGATCTCATACGGATAGTAGCCACCCTGCTGCTGGTATTGCTGCTGCGGTGGTGCGGCATAGCCGCCGCCGTTGTAGGCTGGGTATCCAGACATTTTTATTTTTAGGAGACGGGGAGGAAGCGAGGACGGATTCGAAACGAAGCTTGGATGAAGCTTTTCTGCTCGGGCGGTTGGGCAAGGCAGCGCAAGCAAGCGCGCCGTTGGGAGCTAAGCTGGCGGCGGTTGGAGCCGAGTGTTGGCTAGAGTTGCAATGACGACGGGGATGCTGCAAAAGAGGTGCACCAGCAGAATCGGGTGCAGAAAGGGTCCAAGCTGTCGCGTGCAAAAGAATTGCTCGGTCGTCGATCCAAAGTCCGAGGTGCACGCAACAATCGCGTTGATGGGAAGCAAGCCTGGCTCTGCTCCCAATGCGCTGGCAATCTTATCGAGGAGAGCACGTGTAGCTGGGCGGTCAGGTCCGAGGTCGATCAATCAGAATCAGAGCTAGCGGACGTCTGGATATGATTGATGAGATGGCGGGTGTGTGGAGGAAGACGCGGGGGACACAAGTCAGTCGAGCTGTGGGAGTGTCGAGTGGAATCGTACAAGTCCAGTCCAGTCCAGCTGCTGCTACTACTCGAGCATGTGAAGTGAAAAGCGGGCGGCAGAGAAAGACGGAAGAAAAAATTGATAGTAATAAAGAGAGAAGGACTAGGACTGATGCCGACACCAGCTGAGCGAGAGAGGGATGAAGGGGATCCTCCAGCAGGGCGTGGGCGAGAGTGCGACAAGAGGCGTGGAACTGGCAGGCTAGGCGCCGAGGGATGGATTGAAGCTGACAATGGTGGCGAGAGCGCTCGTCTCGAGGGTTTTTGTCTCTTTTGCTTCGGGTCCGGGACACGATGAATCGCAAAGAACCCGCTGGGCGGAGGTCGGGTGACGATGAGCTGGCGGTGGTGGGTTGCGGATAGCGAGTGGAGTTGGATCATGGATGGTGCTGTGGATGTGGATTGCTGGTGGTGGCGGGGTTCTGCGGTAGCTACAGGTGCAGTTTTACAGGTACCTACAGGGCGCTAACGGCTGCAGCTCAACCGCTAGCAGCGCCCACTAACGAGTCCGTAATAAACGACCGGTGGCGGGCGATGCTGGATTGGGGTTTGAGATTGAGATGACCACAAACGATGCCTCCTCCGATGGGCTGCCGGGGTTCCAGCCGGCCAGGGTTGGATGCCAGGAGGGTTGCAGCCAGTTGCTCGGGCTGTATCTCGGTCTACGGCTCCGACTGACGACAAGGCACGGGTGCGATTGGGCGCCTGATGGGAGCAGGAGATCAAATGGGATACACGGGCTATTAGTGTGTAAGTAAGTTCAACGTTGCTTATTTCTCGACAAGGCGCAAGAGAGTGAGGCTCTGGAAGATGGGCTCGAGTAGGAGGGATCCATCCAGATCAAATGCTGTACGATTACAGTACTCGGTCAGCTAGTAGGCAATGACTAATGCTCCGGCTGGATATCATTCATCTCCGTTGCAGACGAGGCGAGACGACACGGGCCGTTCGATACTCGTATAGCAGCGAGGTTATCCTTCATCCCTACCCGGTGTTAGGCACAGCAGAGCTTCGCTAAAACCCCAGCCCAGTAACAAGCGTGGACTGGGGCATCGGTGCTGTTGGCACAAAAGCTGAGGATTGATTGGCAGCAGTCCGAGATGCCATCTTAGCACCGAATTACAAGTACATGTACTAGGTAGACTTCCAACGTTGTCAAGCGCATCTTAGACAGTCTGAGACAATGACCGTTGAGGCGCGACGATCGCTCTCGCTTACATGGACAGTCAGCAACGAGATTGAGTGCAGTGCAGTGCTCTCAATAGGATTGATGGAATTGAACCTCGGTCAAGGCCGGGCACTGCAAATGCGCAAATGACGCAAAGCCGGAAAACACCAGACAAGTGCATGCCTGGTCTCATCAACATGGCAATGATATCAAAAATCGACAATGATGACATTGAAGATCCATCTCAATTGGCAATACGTCAAAGACCAGCATATGCACCTCCTGCGCCTCAACGGTATGTACAAGCCCCATGTTCGCTACGATTTTTGGTTCTGCCGCAATGGCGCCACCAATCCAATACGGTACCCAAACCGGCCCCCGTCCAGTCCCTTTGGCTTCTTCCTCTACCGATGCAAAGGGACCCCTTTTGTTACCGTAATGGTCAGCTTGGCATCGAACCCGCGGAAAAAGATGGGCGGTTCGGCCACATGGCGTCTTGCATGGCGGCATTGCCTCGCCGAACGGAGACCCCGATGCGGGTCATCATGGCAGTGCTGTGTGTTTGTTTTGTTTTTTCCCCGTATGTTGACTGTTTACAGCATTCGGCATCAGTTGTAGGGCACGGCGCATGCAGGCGGCTACTGTATTGCTGCAGATGCTCTGCTCTTGGTGCTGCACTAATGCATTCGATGTTGATGTTTTCCATGACGACACGTCAAGTCCAGTACTTTAGCAGTAATAGGCAATTGGATTCATGTTGATGTTGCAGTGCCAACCAAACAGCCATACAACCAGTACACACACACAGCGTCTGTTGCGACCCCAAGGCTGCACGTCACCACACACACGAAAACCGCCAAGTCATCAATCTGGACTAATTAGCCTCATTTAATTGCAGCATCTAATTGTACTTCTACGCCCATCAATCAATCTCTCATGGCGCGCGGCAATTGCCCCGAAAACATTGATGCCCCCCTAGCCAACCATTCCCTTCTCTCGGACTTATCCGTCTACCGCAAAGTGATGCCATCGCCAAGTGTGCACCGCTGCAGCCAGTCAGTAAGTGAGGCTCATCCGATACTAGCCAGCAAAGCAAAGCAAAAAAGCACACCGAAGCAAAAAAGCGAAGTACAGCACAGCACAGGCAGCATCCTCATCGGAACAGACAACTTTGGAGCTAACCCAGAAGCATCTTGGCGAAAGATTTTTCCTGCAGCAAGGGACTCCCAAGACGAAAGATTTCTCTTTCAGCTCCACCATTTAACAACAGAAAATACAGGGTTCTGAAAGCAGCTGAACCCGTCGTGCATGGCCCAATCACGTCCCCAGGACGCCTTTCCGTCCGGGGGAGCTCAAGCCACACAAAAGCGCGAAGGGGTGTGGGATTGTAATTGTAGTCTAGTTAACGGAGATTCTTCCTTCCTTCTTTTTTCAACCCAAGGGAGAAAAGTAATTAGTCTGGTCTGGCTTCGCCCGCCGATCGATGGACGGGGAAAGCTCTGACGTGCCTGTCCAGCTGGAAAAAATGGCCTGATAGTGATAGTCTGAGTCCTGGCGACTCAGTTGTCGGTTGGTCCGCAACCCCGTTTTCGAGACAAGGCGTGTCTTGCTATTCGCTCGGCTCCGAGGGACGGGGTAAAGTAAACAAGGACGAAATTTGGTTGCCTGGGGGTCGAGGGGCGTGGGAAATCCACGGGAGGCAGATTCGTAGATCGTCTGTGCAGATTCCAATCTTTGGGAGAGCCCCGGTTGGCCAAAATAGCCCACGACGTCAACGCATCTCGGCAGATGTACGTTGCCCGGGCTGGAGATCTAGTCCAAGTGGTTCCAAGGGCCAAAGAGGCAGCCCAAGGGAAGAGAACCAACGACTTAGGTATCCTCTTTCAGCTCGGTGTGATGTGCAATTGTCTCTAGATATAAAACTAGATCGGCCCTAACCACAGTCTATCCCCACACTTGCTTTCTTTCCAAGCTGAAATGACGGTCCAGAACCCATGATGAAGCAAAGCTGCTTCGCAGCTTTGCTTCTATTAATCTGACAACTCCCCAAGCGCTAGGGAAGTCCAAATAAATCTCGACTTACAATTGGCTGTTTTCGCCTTAAGTCACCGCCTTCGTATGTATCAGAGACTCTTAATTATAGTGTTTTTCTAAGGTCAAAGATAGTATCGCAATATTACTTTTGTGGCGTCAGTACGTCTTCAAAAAGCTAGGTACTGCTTTTTCATATAATAATCGCAAATTGCCATATAACGCTTTGGCGGAATTCCATGCAATTTATACAAAGGAGACCAGCGTTTCTCGCAAATGATATAAATTTCACTATATAAGAAAGCCGGGCGCTGCAGGGGAGTGCTACGGGTAAGCCCTGATGTAATTGAATCTAGCGATAGGGGTGCCTAGCTACCAAGTGGTAAGGAAGAAACGATCGGATAACCTTAATCGAACGGGATAACCTTGATCAAAAGTTCTTGATTATAAGGAAGAGCCTAATCAAACTAGCTTACAGCAATCGAACTGAATGACCCCCTGATCGAACGCAGCTTTGCTTGCCCCTATGAACGCCTTAGCGGGCATCCGACTGGTACGCTAATAGCATAACGTCCATGAATTGCCACACGTGTCAAAGTGAAGATTGCATTCAGCACATCCCCATTTAATACACTGAGAGCTTGTGTAGCAGGAAAAATCCCTGCAAGCCCGCGCGAAAATATCTCCCTCCCTCTCTCTTGTGCTGATATGAGGAGCTACCCCCCTATAGCAGATCTGCTGCGGGGCCTAAGAAGACGGATCTTTAGTATTAGTCTTCGGAGAAGCGATAGAAAATATTATATGAGTTTTTTTTTTTTTTTTTTAGAAACGCTCAAGCAGAGCACGTACAGGTGCTACCTTGACATGAGCCCCGTTGATGTAAGTCTCATTAGTCTGAGTTCCGTTGACCTGCCCCTGGGTGACCTGGCCCTTAGCAGTCTCTACTGGGGCGGACTGCACCGTTGAAAACGCGGCGGTGATGGCAACGATTTTAAAGAGGTTGGCTTGCATGTTGGGCGATACGATATTATTATCTTTGGCAGGATAACGAAGTATGGGCATTAAGGATTGCTGTAAAGGCTCTGTTTATCTTGTCGTTCTGCAGGTAGGAGAAGGCTGCTCTATTTATATTAATCAATTCGTAGTCCCGTTCGGACCTTGCTATCTGTTCTGGTTTTAATACCTTGCTGTCTTTCTTGGTCTTCCACTGTGTTGTTGGGACTTTTGTTATAAGACAAAGTGCGTTGAGAGATTAATTTTCGCTGGGTCGCCAGCAGCCAAAATCCTGTCAAAGTAACTGCATGTTGGTCAGAGTAGATATCTCGTGCAGAACAGCGCAATAATCCCTGTTAAAGTAACTGTATGTTAGTCAGAGTAGCTATATCTCGTGCAGAACAGCGCAATAGTAATCCCTGTTAAAGTAACTGTATGTTGGTCAGAGTGGCTACGTCTCGCAGAGAATAGTGCAATAACCCCTGTCTAAGTAATTACATGTTGGTCAGAGTGGCCGTGTGTGACGAACCGGATCCTGCACCTTCATCCTGCTGCATTGCCTTTTCCTAGATATATATATTAAGAGAGGACATACTATACCCCGCATTTAAAAAGCATGAGGTGATTTTTCCTCGAAATCTTTACGAGTCCGCGCCGTCATTACTTTCATTACTTACATCAGCTCGCTGGCAATATGGCGGATAAACTGCTAGTAAGTACTCCTCGAACTCTCTTATTTATTAGTATACTAATTATTTAATTATCTAAATCTAGGATCAACAACCTATAGGCAACAATATGTCTTTACGCGATATCCAAAAATTAATGAAGAAGGATCCAAACGGACATCACATAAGTTCATTAGGCTATGATGGTGTGCTTCGCACTTTTGACAACGAACGGAATATTCTTGATGCAGTTGGCCTTAACCCAACCCAGATCAGAGAATATTACGATGGTCTACCGATACCCGAGAGATTACTCACCGCCGACGGCCGCAACATATCCCGTTGGGATATGTTCCACCCCGATGCGGAGAATATTCCTAGGAAGTTTACAGAAGAGGATAAAGCAAAAATTCGGGCTCATAACGAGGAGTTGGAAAGGCGCGGAGTTACATGCTGTGTTCCGGGCAAGTCAGCAGACGACGGTAAACCTGAGTACTAGATAGTTCCTTTTGCTTTTTATTATTAAGGTACGGAATGCTTATTGTTCTATCCCTCATCGCGCTCTTTTCTATGCATTTGTCTTGTGATTCTGCTAATTTTGAACATATCCCTGACATATTCACAGGTCTTCGTGCCATCATTATCCCACCAATCGATACAACTGGAGATGGTGTCTGGATCCCATTGCATCTGAAGCGTTTGACCAGCTTCGCATAGACGAACAACGAAGGCCAAGGCCAGGAGGCCCTTTGAGGATAAGACTAGCATGGTGAATGAATTTTATGAGCCTTGCAAAGCGTTAATATGGTGGAGCCAAGCGGGTTGATTAAGAGAGTCAACCGTATTAAAAAGCACAGGTTGAAATAAATAACTTTTGAACGAAAGCCTGTCTCAGGGGCGTTGTACACAATCAGAAAAAGAGATCAATGGGGGAGCGAGTCTGTTACTGATATCTTGTATATATTCTTACGGCAGCATGTCTCAACTCAAATCTACCCGGAAGCTTTAGTAATTATGTGAAACTAGTAATTTATTGTCTTATTCTAATAGTAGTTCTATATCCTGACTCTCTATTCCAGGTTTCCTCGTCTAAAACAGCCAAACCCCAGTGCCCGGCAGGGAACATCATAGATGACGGCATATACAACTATCGAGATCCCAAGTTGACAAATCTCTCTCTGTGATTCAGTAGGCACATCTGATGATCCAATTCCACAATCGATGAATCTCGATCTCCGTCTATTTCAGCTTCTTTTCGAAAACTCTATAGTCCACAGGACCACTCAGCAGTGGCGCCAGTGCAGGGTAATCATCCGCAAAATCGGCCAACCTCACCAGTTGGAACCCCAACCGTCTATACCACGCCTCCATCCTCGTCTTGAGCGGATGGGCATAGCTCGTCGGCACCAAGATGTCCAGCCCGAGGGTGTCACAGCCCAGAGACAGACAGTACTCCTCCACAAACTTGAATATCTCGCGGCCCAGTCCGAGTCCCTGGTGAGTCTTGTCGAGGGTAAGCATGCCCAAGGTGCACATTGTGTCTGAGGCACGCTTGACATACACGCATCCTACCAGCTGGCCCTTTTGAGGAGTTCCCTGGTCTTCAGATGCCAGTGTGGGAGAGGCGAGATAAGCAACGGCTAGTTGGCCTTTGCGGATAAAGTCTGCCACCTCGGCATCGGAGGTGCGCACGAAGCCATGGTTCCAGATGCCGACTTCTGCTTCGATGAAGACCAGATTCACTAGCTCCGTGATGGCGGAGATTAGAGAGACGTCGTCGGCTACTGCAGCCGGAGGAAACTCGATGATGAGGCGAGGCGTGTCTGAGGCGGCTTCTGTGCCGTTGGAGAGGGATGGAGTACTCATGGTTCCAGTACTGCTTTTTGAAGTATTGGTTGGTTCTCCAATCCTGGTCGTTTGCTCGTGTTGTGTCTTTTCTCCTACTGAATACCCAAGGCCCCCGTTGGGCATCTATATATTACTCTGTACAACATACAGAAATGTAGATGTAACCGCAATGTACATGTGTTAACATTAGCGCTGCGGATAGGGCGCGCGCCGTTACGTTGACTGGGGTTCAATGGCACGGACTTAGTAGAGACTAGACGCAGCCCCGGTAAAGCCGTTACTTGACGCCAGTCTGAACGTGGCACGGGATGAAATCATCGATGCAAAGCCATTGAGGCGTTATCGATAGCACATATAGGCAATGTACTGGGCTGAGACATTGCTGCTGCTACTACTGCATTCTGTCGGGTGTTAATATCACGATACTCAGCCTTGTGGTTGGTGGTAATAGTGACAGACCTAGCAGATGCACGACACAACAACGCCTAAGCTCGGGCAGAGCACAGCGGAGGAGGGAAAAGGTGAAGAAAAGATCAAAGGTGCAGAATAATCCTACTACATGTCCTCGATTTTGATACAACTACTATACACATATTATCAGAGCCTCTGCAGCTCTTAGGCATTTCTGCGTCTTGTAGGCCACCCTGTGCAACTGACTGCTGACGGCCAAACATACATCGAGCTGGTGCCTGACTAGGCACAATCGATATGCCGCTAATCAAAGGCACCTCTTACTCACTCAGCCTTTCTCCATCAGTTTCATCTCTCCCTCTCTCTTTCTTCCCTCTCCCATCATCACACATCAAAACTTGTACTCTCATAGACCATTCTAGCGTTAATTTCATTCTTCCATTCATTTTGCACACTGCTTCTCTCTTCTTCTTCAAGCCTGCTTCTCCCACCGTTCAACAACCATGTCGCGTGCGTGGGCCCGCCCAGTGGCCATTCCCATTTCGTTTTCAACAACATCAGGCGACAACCAGCCCGAGCCAATCCAGAGCTCTGGAGAATATCTTCAGCACCTCCAAAGCTTGACGCATTTTAATTCTGACCTGCAAAAAGCCGGCTATGTTATGCAACAGCTATCGCAAGACTATCTAGATCGCAAGCGGAGGTGTTTTCTCTGCAGCCGCCGTAAGTGCTTCATGTATATAGACACATCCATGTATAAAATCTGACGTTATGCTTCGAGATCTTCCTTACAAGTTGAAAAAGACCGGTTACTTGCCCAAGGCACCAGTCCAAAGAGGGAGGAATAACGATGACGATGATGATGAGGACCTTGGCCAACCTATCAGTCAGGCCGACCAAGGTGACTCATCCAAAAAAGCTAAGAAGCCAGTCTTGCACTGCAAATACCATCCTGGAAGAGTCTTTCAAAGGGTTCGTCTCTCTTTCTCCTGCCCCTCTTCATGTAAATGATATGGTAGAGCTCACACCACAGGATTAGAAATGGACCTGCTGTAATGGCATCCCCGGTTCGCCTCCATGCCAGGGCAAAGAAGATCATACGCCAAAGATCTATGCCGCCGGTGAGCTAGAAAGGGAATGGAAATACTTCCACACACCTTTCTTCCAATCCAGGGCCCCTCCAGCAGTCGCCGTCGTCATCGACTGCGAAATGGGAACAGCTTCAACGGGAGAATCCGAACTGATCCGCGTCTCTGCCGTTGACTACTTCTCAGGCCATGTCCTGCTCGATAAGCTTGTGTATCCGGATGTTAAGATGATTCATTTCAACACAAGGTTCTCGGGAGTCACTAGGCAAGATATGGAGAATGCACGACGCACGCGGTCGTGCCTCATGGGCCGCTCCGCTGCTAGAAAGGCCCTCTGGGAGTTTATCGGCCCCAATACCATAGTCATTGGACACGGCGCCAATTCTGATTTCACTTCTTTGCGCTGGATTCACCCAGTCATTATCGACACGTACCTGGTCGAGAAAGCAAACCGGCCTCCAGAAGAGGACAAGCAGGGGAAGCAAACAGAACAAACTTCTGAGACCATAACCGTTGAGCTTCAAAAGGAAGCAAACGCTCAGCAAGGGTCCGATGAGAAGGGCCCAGCGGCACCAAGACAAAGAGGAGGGCTATCGTTGAAAGCACTGGCGAAGGAGAGGCTTGGGCGTGATATCCAAATTAGGGGCAAGGGACATGACAGCGTGGAGGACTCAATCGCAGCGCGGGACATTCTGCACTGGAACGTCTGCAACCTCCTTGAGCCATCCAAAGATCTCATTTAATCATATGCCATCTAAAGCGTAGCGCAGCATGCATTCTTATACTCCCAAGCTTATCATTGATAAGCTACTATTACAATACTATTGCTCATAGCGCTTGCATAAACGAATAACCACATGCATCCTTAGCCACGGTAAATGTGAACATGGGCTCCCAGTTACGCGAATCACATGTGCGAAAACGATGTCACATCTACGCGTTTTACCTTTTTGTCTTTTTGTTGAGCCAGAAAGGCCCAATGATGCATCAACCCTAGACGCTAGATGGCGAACACAATTGTAGATGCCAATCAAGCTCGTGCTTTACATCACATTCGTAGTTCCTCTGCATGATCACCTGCATTACTCTCTGCTTCGTAGTCCATAGCAGCACACGTGCCAGTGTATATTCTCTAACCTTAGCTTTCATAAACACAAAATCCTGCCGCATCTTGGATGTATCCTAGAAATCCTGCCCGCGTATCAACAGCATGGTCTTATGTGTTTCCCTATATCTCCCGCTCTACATCATCACTGTGTAGTTCTCTCCTCACAAGCCTGACAGCGTTCAATTGTCAGCCATTGTAGCGTCTTCTTCCTCTTCCGGTTCTTTCCTCATCTGATAAGCCATCACAGCCCAAAGCATTCGCATGGCAGCAAGTCGCTGCTCTGTATCAAACAGGTCAAACCATTGACTTCTCCATCCTTGCACTCTACCCCAGCTGCGCCGTGTTACATCCGTTTCAGGAGAGCCGCCAAGAACCTCCAGAAGCCGGTCGGGCACTCGCACTCGGAGAATAGAGATATGGTGGAGAATAGAGCTAATCACGAAAACATCGTCATAATCCACGCCCTTCTGCCTACCGACTGCTTCGTAGCGAGCCTTCTTGTCCCATGTGAAAGCGGGTGGGCGCACCATTCGATAAGCGTCATAGATGGACATGGTCTTTCGGGCTCTTTTCGCTGCAGGACGGGCCGCTTTCTCTGAGTCGGTAGGTGCAGCATCCTTGTCCCCGAGAGGCGAATCCGCGTCGATTTCTCGCCCAATGGGGCCTCCAGTACCACCACCCCATCTCGGTTTGGAAGTCCACCACTGGTTCTCGCCAAATCGCGTTTCGACCTTTCCCTCACGAGCCCTATGCTGGGCCGTGATAAGCGCCGCGAGCACTTCCCGGGCAAGGTCGGTAGACTGCGCAGTTTCGATGTCCGGCGTCGTAAAATTCACACTCGGTCGCGTACTCACCGCCCCAAGAGGACCGTACACAAGGCCGGCACGAGCTGCCTCTCTTGTAGTCGGGCTCTGGAAAAGAAAGTGGCAATTGGAGGGACTGTATGATTTTCGCGGGCTGGGATGGTCATCTGGAGAGCTCAGGTGCAGTCTTGGCTCGAGGCGAGACATGGAAACATTGCAGCCAAAGTCGTACGCAACAAGCTTGACAAAGGCTGAAATAAGATTCTGGCGATATTCGGGAGGCATCGATCCACCATCTGATGTCCGTGTTACTTGGGGTGGTAGTGGCTCCTGGGCAGCAGGGGTTTCCCCATTCTCAGTTGGTGCCAGTTCCGGAGAGGGTGGCAGCGAGGGGGGCCGACTTGGGTCGTCCCAGTACATGGTGAAGAATTCAAGACAGCGAAAGAATTCATAGGCGTTGCCAAGGCGAGCTTGCTGCCTCCCCTTGGGGGGTGCGAGGCGACGGACTGTACGAAAGGCGTCCTCATTTGCGTTTGAGAGCTCCCTACGACGCTCTGCATAAACGTGGCATCCAGGAGAAAGGTTGCCGTTTCTTATAGATCGACGCTCCGCCTGGTTCTGCTCCCGAGCCTCCTCAAGAGTGAGCTTGTCCCACCTCTCAAAGTCGGGGAGAAAGGACGAGTCGGGGATGAGTTCCTCTACTTGGACGTCCAGTTTCAAATCAAATCCAATGGCAGAGAGGCCAATTGCCCCCGAAGCGGCAGAAATCCGGCCCGTGCATTTGAGTAAGTTAGATAGAGCGTGTTCGGGATCGACTGGAACGTCATCCTGGACGAAAGGCTGGTAGCGAGGAAGACAGATAGTCGTAGGAGGCGGAATGTCTTCGGGAGCTACCTTGACCTTTGGCGGCAGGTTTGCTAGTTGTCGTTTAGACAAAACACAGAGGACAAGATGCTGCAGTCAAGACAAACGGGGGGTATGGTGGAATAAGACACAAGAAGTGAAGGCAGAGGGTATTACAAAGCCAAACCCGGCGTGGATGGTGCAAGGACGAGAGGAAGTAGAGGAGTTGATCGCGTGCCGAGTTGCAAACGAAAAGGAATCGCAAGGCGGAAGAAGGAGAAGAGGAGACATGGAGGAGACATACCCAAGCCAAAGGATCCAAACATGGTTAACAGCCGTTGACGAAGTCACGATAGAGCGTGAGTGATAGGCAGATGGATAGATACGGTAGTGGGTAAAGCCAGATCGAGCCGGCGGCGCAACCGTAAGCCCAGGCTTGTACCCAGAAGAGAGGGGCAGGGGATTCCGCCGTCGCCTGGGCTGAGCTAGACGGGCGGACCTGGAACAAAGACGGTGCCGTCCGTCTCGGCAGCGATCACGAGCAACGAAGTGGCCGGAGTGATGGAGACTCGGAGATGGCAGACGTGCGGACGCGGACGCGGGGGCGGGTGCGAGAGCGGGCCAGGGCAACCATCAAGCGCCGAATCTTGAGTCGTCCACAAGGGCCAGACGCGGTTCGGGAATGGGCTTCGGAGATGGCCTCTCTGCGCGCGTGCTAGAAGACGACAGCAGATGCTCGCAAAGGCCGAGCCGAAGCGGAGGCGGCGACGGAGACGGAGGACAGGATTGATTGTCAGTCAAAGAAACGACGCAACCTTGGCGAGGGTCTTCAACTCAGAGCAGAACAGACGGCGGGTCAACCAAACAGCCGGCCGCCGTGCTCCGTGCTCGTACTGCAGGCTGGACTGTTGCGTTGCGTTGCATACAGTAGACGGGGTCGAGAATCCGAAATCCCAATCCCAAAGAGGGACAGACAGCTGTGGTGATCGATCCAGGGGCATGGCGCAGAGGAGGGCAGTTTAGTGCGAGGCCTACTGTAGCTAGGTAAGCCTGCTAAACAGCTCCCCCGCATGGGCAGACAAACAGAGGCGCAAGGCAAAGACGGAGCTTTGCATTAAGTCCGTACATCAATAATCGAATCGGAGATGGTAGCAGCATTGGTGGCCTGAAGTTTGTACTGTAGGTGCAACGAGACGTGTATTTGTTATGGAAGAGTATTGGCTCGCTGTCTTTCGTTTATTATAGAGTGGGAGTCGAATTTGAGTACTGACTGCCTTCCATGGATGAATCGATGAGTCTCAAGGTAGAGAGAGCTATCTCCTGCTACCTGCTATTTAGCACCCCAATTTGTCTAATTCATGTCGAAACAGGATCAACGTGAAAGAAAGCCTTTTGTTTCCTACCACCTGTATTTACCTAGGATACATTATTGAGCAGTAGTTGCTATTATAATCATTTTCTTCGATTATTTGATACTATTGCTGTCTACTAGATAACACCCGTGAACCTTAGTGGAGTATTCCTCTGGTAGGTAGTATATGGTATGATCACCAGTGTAGCCTTAAATTCGAGACACGGGATGCTGGAGCGCAGACTTGGCTCCCCTCTTTTTGGCAAGTATGGAATGGAAGTCTAATCATATCGCTCCTGCCTTTTCTCTGAAAGCGCAATGATCCCGTGATAAATTGGTCATCGCGGATGCTCATTTTCCCTCAGTGTCGCAAGATTACCTAAAGCAATTGTAAAAAGTCCACCGTCATGATGCTCAAGTTTCGGTCTTGTTACAAAGGGTTTATGCATACTACACAAGCTTGCCACGAGTGTTTTGCCTCGCCCGCCAACATCTCGAAGACCAACGTTTTTCATCGTGGCATATAACATTCACTATATGCTGCCTGCCTCCTAGGTAAGTAAGCGAATGATTCGAGATACCAGTGCTCTCCATTTCCAACTACCTTCTCCTACCTAGGAGCCTGAAGGCGTCACGCATCGCCGGAAGCCCAACATATGGGGTTGGTCTGAGACTGAAGCTAGCAGCACGGCCCTCTCTCTGACGTGCACCATGAAGCTAACAAAACGTTACCAACAGGTGCAAACTCAAGTACACAACATCTCGCGCATGTGGCCGATGCTCCGCCAAGTATTCCACACACAAGGCATAGAGGAGTACTGACTGGGCCTGACGAGCCCGGTTCAACGACTCCGAATGCGCGGGCTCGTGCCAATCAAACAAACAATCCCTGCCGCCCTGGTTTTCCTAAGCCCTTAGCGCTGGCCAGACCAGCAACCGGCGCCTAATTGGGGAGGTATTCGCTCGATGGACTGACGGGTGGTTTCATAGTCACTCCATTTCTCTTGCGAAGCCTAACGGAATTATTCGAGGCTCTGAGATGGAAGATGGAAATGTCTCTTGCAAGGAGAGGTACCGGTCATCTGCTGTACGTGTGACATTACCTGGTAATACTTCCCTGTTGGATACTCTCACATCAGCCTAAATACCCAGCACCATGTTGACTTCCCGTTTCTGTGCCACAGTTACATGAATGTTGATGACCCAAAGACTGATTCGTACACAGACCTCTGCAGCCGCATCTCCGTTTCCATCTCGGCCACATAACGCTCTACAATTGCTCACATCGAAACAAACACCGTTCCCTCTTACCTTGAGCTTTAATCCCCTAGCGATCATTTCTCTCTTTTTCTCCGTGATTTTCCTTTTTCTCAGCTCATGATACAAGCCATATCCCAAACTGTTGCCCCCCCTTCGCAAGACTAGGTCAAAAGCGGCACTCCGCGCCTCCAACTAGCTTGTCATGATGCTTCAGATGTGTCGCAGGACTGGGGGTCTCAGCCCCTGATACGGAGCGCCGCCTCCCAAATGCAAGATCGTGTCGGCGCAACTCTCGCATTTCACAGCGCGATGCAATGTGTTTCGTTGCCTTGCAGGAGCTAAACAGGGCTCTGTTTCTGTGGCCCCATGCGCTGCCAATTTTAGGTGGTACCGCCGAGAAAGCTGTTACAAAGGGCCATCAGTAAAGGCGCATACCATTGCCGTCCAACTCTCATCTGGCTTTATTCTCGTGCCCCCTGGATATCACACCTCTAACCTTCTTTAAACGTCCTTCTCTCACTGGCCCAAGTGTAATCTTCTTTTCCTATCACTCTTTGTCACATACTCTTTCTTTTCTCTAGTGGCGGCTGGCTAGCCCATTTTACACTTACGATTTCCAGCAATGCTTTCTTAGTCAACTCACGCAATCCTTTTTCTCTTTTCCTTTTATATATGCCATTTTGTTAATTTCGATTCTTTCGGCTTCGTTGCGGCTGGTCTCGCAAGCCAATTGCTACCCGCAATGGCAAGCCTTTTGAGTGGCTCTTCGACATCCATCGATGCCCAGTTACCTACATCAACTACTTTCCTCAACACCAGTTCCACCACCAATAAGCCCTCGGGCAACCCTTCAATATCTTCTTCCAGTATAATATCCAGCGAACCAACAAAAGGCTCTTCGGACGATGTGGCTCTCGATGTGGCTCCCAGTACCGCGCCAAGCGTCTCTACGCGAACCCCCAGTACTACAGCTTTGGATTCAATAGCGAAAGGAACTGTCGGAAACTCACCAACTACAACTGTTCCAGATGCAAGTTTGACAGCCGATGGCGAGACTCCTACTATCGCACTTCCTACGTCATCCAGCGACAGCAATCCAATTTCTCCATCGACTTCACCGACCTCTATCTCGGAAACTTCATCAATACCCACGCAACTCCCATCTTCCGCATTAGCATTGAACCCCCAAATTGCCACATCGACCACAGTTTCGACCGGTGCGATTCCCACAGCCACGCCATCTAGCCAAACGCCTTCTTCTATCCCAATATCATCGCAGTCTCAGATTCAACCAACTGGCCCTCAGCCCTCTGCTCCTCGAGTTTCTCCGGCGTCTGGGACTGAAATTGGAAAAGAGCTCCCATCCCCTACGCCATCAACAACGCCATCAATCACTCCATCTCAGGCTCAACCATCGGCAACCCAGCCCACCGATGAGTCGGTCCAAGGACCAGAGGTTTTCAGTGCCGCAGATATTGGCCCTCCTCCTTCTCCAGCTCCATCCTCTACTGTTTCAACCTCATCTACAGTATTGATACAGGCAAGTAACACATCATCAACTCAGGAGCAATCCCAGATTGCCGCCAGTCAGCCTGCAAATCCGGCCGTATCTGCATCGGGAAAGGCCGTGGTGTCAAATGCGCCCCTTTCAACCCCAGCTTCAACACCAATTTCAACACCCAGCTCTATTTCATCTCCTACACCAGATGCTGGAGCTGCTTCCGTACCCACTTCTGCGACAACCTTAGCTCCAGCCCCTACATCAGCTGTGCCGCTTAGTGACTCTATACTGAGTGAAATACCTTCCAACACAGTCACAGATCTTACCCCGAGTTCTACGGGGAGTGTTACAACTTCTCTCCCAGGTATCAACACATTACCTGGCGACTTCCGAGAAAGTGGTCTGCCAGGAGGAAGTCAAGCTACTGGGCAGCCGATAGCAGACCCTGTTAGCTCGAGTTCACGCCCATCGACCGGCACCATTGTCGGTGGGACTATAGGCGGAATTGCCGCCGCAGCAGTTATTGTCATCTTGCTATGGTTCTGGAGGAGAAGGGTCGCACGAGATGGACGGGGATCCAGCAAGGCGTACACCGAAAAAGATTCTTCCACATCAATGGCACAAAGGTTAGGGATATCGACTACAGTGAGTGCTGTCAAGCAGAACATTGGTGAAAAGTTTGCACCCCGCAACGTCAACATGAACAGAGGAAACTCTCAGTTCCTTGAAGCGGGCGCCGTCCAGCCTAGAAATGTTGCACCGATGCGAAACCAGGGAGCCCCAAATCCCGTCGCAGCAGCTGGGGGGAAACCCAAGGGGCATAAGCTAGTACCAGGTCTAAGCTTCGATTTTGGCAAGCGGTTTAACCCATTCTCGGATGCCAATGCTTTGATGTCGGGCACGGTACCGCCGCCTTCCAGCTCAGTATTGGCAAATCCGTTCAGCGATGATAACATGGTGTTGCCTCCCCCTGTTTCTGCCCCGAACCGCCGATCAAGAGGCCGATCATTGGGCGGAATTCGAAGCTTCCAAGCCCCTACGGTTCCTGCCCGGCCACACTCCGTTCACAGAGAGTCTCTGCAAAGCAACGGCTCTTTCAACCAGCGTCGTGATAAGTTTCGGTCTGATCCATTCGACTTGGAGATTGAGAGCCGCCTTGCTCCGCCAGCAAATGGAACGCCCAGCAGGAGTAGTTCCGTGTATAGCAGCCAGATGCAACAGAACCCTCACGACAGCTATACGTCCAAATACGCGAGTGGTTCTAGCCTCGGCGATTGGACTGCCGGCGGAGACGTTGGTCCCAGTGGCCCAACGGGTAGGCGAGATAGCCCTACGATTTCATGAATGAGGAAACAATGAAGATCAACCTTGCGGCACATGACACACGCAAGAGGTGACTTGGGATATAAATGCAAAGGAAAATTGGAGAATGGACCTCTTCTAGTCAGGAGTGTCCGTCTTCTCACCAGCAGGTCTCAGTGAAGACGGACACTCTGTAGATGCAGAAAGTCCGTGTACAAAGTAGTAGCAGCAGTAAAAGCAGTAGCAGTACTCGTATATACTCTGTACCATGTATGACATATACCCACAGTGGATGATAAACTATAGAAGGACGTCAATCAAATCAAATGTCTGGCTCCACAGTCCCGGCCATCACTAGCTGGTCTCCTCGTCTCTTTTCATCGAATGATTCTCACCAACAGAAAACTCCGGCCGGTGGGGGGTGGATGCGGGCTAAAGTGCTTGCAGCCCCTCTGCGTCATTCTGCGTTGGAAGTGCCTCTCACGCGTCGCTAGAGGCGTCCAATGCCAGCTGAGGATGCGTCTGTAAAGGGGTAAATCCAGCTGTTGACGCATGCAAGGCGGATTTTATCGACGAAATCTTGCGCGTCTTGGTGTTTCTTGGGCGGGTTTGTTGGGTGGTGGTGGTTAAAAGGGTCTGACTTCTGTCACAACACTTGGTACGCCCGATATACGGTGCTCTGTTGTAGGGTAAGCACCTTCACAGCAGCAAATCAAACCCCATTCTCCTTTACCATGACCAACAGCTTTCTCCCTAAAAAGCAAAAAAAAAAAAAATCCAACTTTGCCAAACACGAGTAATCTCAAAACTAACATCCTGAAAGACTTGTTCTCCCGTAATTTAGTTTAGTTGAGTACTAAAGTTCCCGATAGCTTCGAATCTTGCGTCACACCCTCAAATCTTTAAATGGGCGCAAGCTAATGCGCCACACCAAAACCCATCCATCCAATCAAATCCGCAAATCGACCTGCAAAATTACCCCTTCGTGCACAAAAAACGCGACCAAGACGCGGGCTCTTCAGCCTTCCAGGCCAAAAGTCGCGTCCCGGGAGTAAAGCTAATCCGGCGGCGCGTGAGGAGCTTAGCTAGGAACCGCGTCTGTGTGCGCACGACAATGCAGCTATTAATCGAATAGTAGAGCAGCCACCCACTCACACACACATCCAACCACAAAAAGTCAACATTGCTAACGGGGAGAATCATTTTGTCATTGACGCGACTAACTACCATCACATTCATTTTGGCCAAAAAACAACGGCCTGCCTGGTTTTGTACCAGGGGGTTAATCATCCAACCATCCCGTTCATACCATCGTCCGCCATATCCACCTTGCTGCTGTACACCGCCGGAGAGGGAAACATAACAAATAACAAACAAACAAAATCTCTCTCCCAAAGACAGCAGCTCGATTCCATGTCCCTTCTCATGACCGTTCCAATTTTTGAGAGGATCAAATGTCCCCAAACGGTCGATTTTCTGCCCTTCTCCTAATCCCGGCTCAATAGATATTGCGAATAGAGCCCCCATGTGTTAACGGTGCGGACCGTCTAATAAAAAAAAAAATAAAAAAAAAATAGACAAACAGACAAACGCCAAAGGCCAGACATACAAACAAGAGATTAGCTCTTGGGTTGGCCAAACAAACTAGGGGGTAAGACGTAAATAGATAAAATGGATAGAAACATAAAAAACAGGATATAGGGTGGTAATAAAAAGCAATAGGGCCGCGTACAATAGCGGCATACAGTGTCATGGTATCATGTACAAGAAGCAAATAGGTAGGGACAGTGAGGCATTACGGGATACCATTCACAGATTAGGAGGGTATGCTTCGTTGGTGTTGGTTCATCAGGGTCGAGGCTCATCAAACGTAAGGCGCTTCCTGGCCACGCTGCGGGGAGTGCGAGCGCCGGTGAGGGGGTTTGGTGTCTTCCAGACTTTTTGAGCTGGGCTTGGAGTGATGTTGACAAAGTCGGCAAAGTCGAAGCCTTGTCCGGGGGTGTTGGGGAAAGGATTGCCTCCTCCAGGCGTAGTCATCATGGCCGAGGGCAAATCCAGCTTGCTGTTCTTGGGCGGTGGTGTCGACGGCCGCTCCATCCGAGACCTGTTGGGCTTGACCGCTGGCGACGGCGATGCTGCCAGGTACAGCAGAAGATCCGCTCCCTCCTGGCCGCCCTCGGCGCCGTCTCCCCTCTTTCTCAAGGTCCGGGACTGCATTGGCGGCGTGCGAGGCGGAGAAGACCGAATGTTTGCAGCAAACGAGTGTGCAGGCAAAAGATCGTCATCGTCCTCATCCGGGGCGGTGAAATTCGGGTGAGCATTCAGCTCGCTGGTCATTCGCCGCTGCTGGAAGAAAGAGACGTCCGGTCCGGCCGAGGTGGTGAAGTGCTGCTGCCGCCGGGGCTTCATGGGGGACGAATGCGTGAGCTGATGTCCATCCTTCCACAGGGTATGCCCGCCAAATGACTTGTGCGTTGTCGGGGAGCCGCGGAAGCGCTTGGTAGGACTCGAGGCGTTGTTGTCAAACGAGGCAAAGTAGGTGCGTTTGCGATGCCCGGAGCTGCCATTGCTTGAACCGACGGCATCGGAGAACAAGGGTGCCTTGAGGGGAGAGCTCATGAGCGTCTTGGTCGGGTACGGCAGGTCGGATGCACTGGACGAAGAGTCGGAGAGAACATCGCCCTCGTAGAGACGCTTGCGGCGGACTTCTTCCACCTTGGGTTCGATGAGGTCGAGCGTGAGGTCTTCCCAGCCATGCTTGGTCTTGAATTGCGCAAGTGCGAGGCGGTTCTGGAGTCGGCGGGCAATCTATGTCAAAGCTCCTGTTAGTGAAACTGGATGACTCGGAAGCAGGAGGAGAGCGAAAAAAGAAGGCCAGAACTCGTCGCTGGCATTGATGCTGCAGCAAGAAAAGATGTGCAAAAATGATGGATGGAGAGAGTGCATGCATACCTTGCTGACTTCTGCACGCTTCAAGACGCAGTCGGCTACATCCTGCGGTTGCTTCTTCAAAGGCGAGGCCATCATGGTGAACCAAAAATTTGCGAGAAGGCCCCTAGCAACTACGGCCTTGAAGGGACTGGATAAAGGTCTACAGCGCCTGGAATTGTCCCTCCCGAATGATGGATATGCCAACCAGCTTCTTTCCTTCCTGGAAACGCTCCTTTTCTTCTTATTTTCCGGCGTGGATGAAGACGGGAGTTGGTGGAAGTGCAGGGCGATGAAAGGCTGTGAGGAGGGCAAAGTGTGTGTGCGTGAAAGAACGGAAAGGTCAGGTCAGCACAGGTTGTGGAGTTGCGAAACGGGCGGCTCTGTGGCCTGTACGAGTACAAGCGACAAGGTACAGGTAGGTAGGGGAAGAGGGAGGCAGCAATGCGCTGGCCGTGCACAAAGGCAAATAAGTCAGCGCCTTGCCCAACGCTCCGTTAGTGCCAGCTTAGCACCTACCGGCCGGTTGCCCACAGCAGCCTAGCTGGCTTTTCTAGGGGCCGTTGTATACCGCTGCACTGGTTGGTTGGCCAGCTGCAAAAGCCGCTACTATTTGGGCGGTCTGTTGGATGGGATGGGATGGGATGATTACAGTTGTGTGAGCTGGTGGGATGAGATGAGATGGGATTGATTGATGCAATTCACTTGATTTCACCTTGGTGTACAAAGGAGCAGAGTTTACGAGTACATGGACTTGAAGGGAGTTGAAAGAAGACTCACTCAGTCTCAGTGAAATGTCCATTTGATACACCCAACGGAGCGGGTCCTCCCATGGCGATGCAGCCGTTGCTGCAGTTTCGAGACATGTGGATTTGCTCCCCCTTCCTCGTTCTTCTTGTCTCTCTCTTGACTGATACATGTAGCACATGTAGTACACACTTGGTTACTGACGGGAGTATCCCTTCTCTTGGCATGAGACCCTGAGGTTCACCGTCCAAATTACTCGCATTCCTCCACTCGTGTGCATTGGGCCATGACGGGACCATGAGCTGAGCGCTGACATGTTTCTGGTTGGCCCTTGCAGCCGGCATCATGCGACAGCTGAGCTGTTTGCTCTCCGCATGGGGAAAAAAAGGAACAAAGGCCACGCCGATCGCCTTGCGGGAGATGCTTGTCATCTAATATGACTTGGGTCTATATATCCTCGGGCTATAATATCCCAGTGCGAGGCAGAGTTGACACCGCTCTTGTGAGCAAACGGTTTCGCATACACGAGGAAAGTGAGAGACCAATGATATAAAACTTCGGTGACAAGTTCTTTGTAGGTCGGCTGGAAAAGGAGATGTCGTGCATGTGTAGTCACGGCGACGCCCCTCTCTTAGATCCTCGGACTAGCAGCGTTATGTTGCCGGGATATCCAAGAACGAGATGTTCATCCGAGCACCAGGTTCCTTACCTTGGATTGTTGTCGTTGGGCTATGATATCAAGTGCCCAGTACTGTGACCTTTGTAACTTGTGCATTGGCCATTGGAGAGGGAAAAGAATGGCAAGATTGAGAGCGGAGTGCTTGGTATATGTCTATGGATGTGATCATGAAGATGGGAAAATTGTGACGGAGTACTGCTGACCCTGGTCGCCCGCCATTAGCCGTCCAGTGATGCTACTGCTACTATTCCGAAAGCGCAATTGATGTCATCAAAGCGACTGGTCTCATATGCATGAGCATAGGGGGAGAAAAGCCGTTGAGCTGATAGACCAGCCTAAAACATCTATGATTGTCAGTCACCTCGGTGAGGCAAAATTGAAAGAACAAAATGAAAAAAAGTTTCATCCTAGGCCAGCTTGCTGTCTGCATGCGGAACCGCATAAAAAGTGGCTGGTTGATCCGCACTCTCGTCAAGAGAAATAAAAGCGCAGGGCTGGTGTGATATGGATGTCCAGATTGAGGTGCCCAGTTGAAACGTTAGGCTCCATGGGGGCTAGGGTGACAATTTCCTCGCCAAAATCGAGATCTGTCTAAGTTTGAGACCAAGGCTGATTCAGGCGATTTTATTAGTGAGGGCGTGACGGCGATGGGAACTTTAAACACGGGCACAGAGTTTGGGCGATGTGGGATGAGGTGAGATGAAATGGATGAAATGGCCTTGGTGAGATGAGATGAAAGAGCTAAAACTTTGGGCTTGCCAGGTCCGTCTGGAGTTGTTCTGATCTCGGGACCTGTGCCTGAAGACTGGAATGCAGCGGTCGCCGTGCCCTGAAGCTTTAGCGCTCCGACCGAGCTGGCCTTCGTGGATCTTGTCTCTGCAGGCACTTTAAGCTAGCGCCTCCAATCGGCGATCAGCCTCTGGCGACCTGCTAAACTGGCCGCTATCGAAGTGAAACTGGGACCGAAGCTGGAAAATCCGCGTATTAGATAGTGAGCCTCGTTATGGGGAGGGGGAGGCTCGTGATAGGGCAGAAGGGAATTGCACCAGGAGGCCAGCGTGTGGGACCTTGGCGAGCGTTGTGGAGTGGCTTGTCTTTCAGGCTATACAGTATGCAGCTGAGCCTTGACAGGTTTCTGTGATGGGAAGCTTCAACTTGGCCATGTTAGAATTTATCCTAATTGTCGGTGGCTGCGTGGCCCTGGGTCGAGGACAGCCGATTGTTCCTAATGCGGCGGTTGATGTGCACTACTAGGCATTTACGAGTTGAATGTCACATCGGATATTCAGAGTACGAGGAGATGTTCGTAACATGCTTGTGCGATAGAGCAATGCGAGGATTGGATGCATTGATATGAGTATGAGATATTTGATTGCTTGCGATGTCTTGATGACGCCATGCATTTCTCAGGGATTGCAACAAAGTGGATGTAGCCCGACTATATACTCCATACACGGCCGATAGTGTGTATTGATAGCTGCGTTCAACTAACTTGAATTCTGCGGCCAAGCCCGAGCCGCAGCTGCAGGTTTCTAATCATTACAAGGATAAGGGGGAAATGAAGAAAAAAAGAAAAACAAAAAAAAAGTCATCAATCTAATGTTAACTCGGAGTACCTTCGAAGGTGCTAACTGGCGACGGGCTTCGTTTTTTCCGGCTCTTGCTCGAGATGCTGCCACGGCATTGATGCTCCGCAGAGAGTTCACAACCAACTGCTGCACGCAAGCCCCGATTTCTCGAGATTCCAGAACCGGCATACATGAATGAAGATTCAAGGGCGGGGGTGTTTCTGTTCTGGATCCAGAAGCCGTAAGCCGAGCCGATGAGCCCACACAGCCACGCCCCTGTGCAGCCAACAGAGCAGGCGGTTGCGAAAGCCTGCAGATTTTATTGACCTATATTCTTTTATCATCAATGCACTGTATCTCATTTCAATGACACTAATGGCCCATGTAAGGAACTGCCGATGGTTAGAAGTTGTAGATTGCTTCGTAGTCAGGTACTCATAGTATTTTTGTAGTAATGAGAGAGATCCAGTTGTCGGAATCTGTACCGATCATCCATGGCAATTGTTTCCCCCCTCTTGACTCGTATCGTTATTCCTCCCCCTTCATCGAGGCAAATTGGAGGTCTGCAACGGCCAGCCTAGCGCCCGTAAGATCTGCTCCCAGCACCACACCCTCAAAGAACCGCTTCGTTTGACATAAATAGCACTTGCCACAAATAGCGCCACGGCACTTTTTGCGTCGCGAATTGGCCAATCCGTCTGGCGTCCCCCCACTGGCTTAAGACCCGTCAAAAAGGTGCTCGAAAAAAAAGCTTCAAATCACAATGCGACGTCATCGTTACGGCTGTAACCTCGCCCGCCAATTTGGCCGAGATGTGCTCGCTTTGGCCTGTCTGCAGCCAGGCGGATACGGGAGTTGCAGTAGAAGAAAAATAGCTCCGCATGCTACGTAGCAGGCATTGGATGGCATAAGTGACTGCGGGATGGCTTTAATACGGGCTGTCTAGGGGAAGCTTCTCCTGACCATTGCGCTTATCTTTTTTCTCCTTCACCCCTCGAGATACTGCAATTCGACTGATGTGGTGACGCGTGTCCGGCCTGAACGCTGATCTTTCCGTCTTTTCACAATCAATCGGATTGTCCTTGTCCACTCGCAAAGCCCCGAGCTCGCACGCAGGTGGGCAACAAAAGCGCCTACCGTCCACTCGCTCGATCTCACAGTCGAAGTTGCTGCTTGTTCCTGGGTTTCTCCTCCTTAACTCTCTCTCTCTTCTTAACCTCCCCCCTTCGCTCTCTCACAATCTCCCCAATCTCCGGACTTGGTCTTGCCTCAGTGTCCTATAATTAGAGCCCGTCTCACGCTCTCGACTTCCTGACGCTGCCTCGAACTTGTTCACTAAAACTTGCCCCCTGGGCGTCAGCATCCACCAGCGCTCTCGCGTCAGCCACAGCCCCCGATTGACAAACCGGCATCTATCGCCTCTATTCTGTAGTATCTGCTTTACTCTCGCTATATCACGGATTAGCCTCAACTCGTCAACTGGGAGTCTTTTGTGAATCACCAACCTGTAGCTGCTTTGGGTCTTGGGTTTATGCAGCTGGTCCATCACGCCTAGCGCCACTCCTTCATTTTTGGTGCGGCTGAGCGACAGTTCATCCAGATTTGACAGCTCATCGACATCGACTGCCGTTCGTTTCGTTTCACCACGGTTCTCTCTGCTCCGACTGCGGCAGAGAAGCAAACAATCAAGCAAGCAGGCTGCCATTCGCTGTCGACAAGGAAATAAAACTACCGTCCTTGTCGTGTATACATACGCCTCTGCCATCGCCTTCGCCTCACTTTCGCAACTATGGCCCCAGCATTTCTCTCCCTCAAAGACTTGCGTCGCCGGTCCAGAGCAAGTTTCCGAACAGAAAACTCAAACGACACTTCCAGCGATGGAACCTTGAGCCATGAAACCAATGACACCACACCCTCAAGCGGCTCGTTAACACCGCCTTCCATGGCCCAGTCAGATCCCGCTCTTAATCTACAGGTCAAGGACAGCAATGGGTCTGGCCAGTATCCAGCTCAAGCTCCAACCCGACCCATGCTGATGCCTGGCGGAAACTCCAGTCGATACAGCGTCTCGGGCATGTCAGGGCTTGGATCTCCTGCGCCCAACGGAAGGACCAATCTGCCCGTCTCCCAGTATGCTCCTCGTGTCCAAAACATTGCAGAAAATGCATGGGTACGTTGCGCGAGACCCTTGTCGAAAAATCCCTATCCCATTGCGCTGCATTGATTGCACCGGGCGTTCGAATGGCTCAAAATTGGACGACCAGCGTTATGATGTTCTTGACAGCGCTAACTACTCGAGACAGGTATACCAAAAGGTTCTCTTGTTGCACGGTACAGTTGGAGAGACAGAGCAGAACCACCTTGAAGGCACTGTCACCATCAGCAAACTCGACGACTCCTTTCCACCGACCAGCTGGCCCGTATGCAATTCTCACTTCAAAGCTCTTCTATATCTGCAACCTGGCCCCAACAAGATTAGACTCGAATTCTCCAGCCCGAAACTGGCCAACAGCTCGTCTTCAAACAACATCCATGCCTCTTACCTTACTCTTCACATGGTACCTTCGTTAAACGCACCTCCGTTGCAGCTCGCCATTCTGCTAGGCAAAGACTCACCCGGGACATTTGATGCAACGCCGTCGCGGGCCGAAAGGGAAGGCAATGGCTTGGAGACGGCTGTCAAGAAGTTTCGAATGGCGGCCTATCTCTGGCAGGCATTTACCGCAGAACAGATGTGGAGGCACAAGCTTGGGCGACGAACATTTCGATTCGAAGAGGAATGGACGTCTGGTTCTGCCAACCTCCGCGACAGAGAGAATGGCATCATGAGATCTGAAGCCCGCGTTCACATTATCCGTTCCGACAAGACGGTGGCGGAGCTGCAGGATCTTAACAAGGCGCAACAGTACGACAAGGCCACGGATAAGAATGCTCTCTTTGACATTGCTTCAGCAGCAGTCAAGAAGCATCTGAACCCCCTACCTGGCCAGAAGCAATATGTTGCAGTTCTCCTGCTCGATGCTCACTGGGATAAGGACGCCAAAACCATTCGAAGTCATGCCGCACTTGGCGGCGGCAGCGGAGAGCTGCAGCTGGGTATCTTTGGGTCGCACTGCTTGCACAGCTATCCCGGCTGTTTCGAGGAGGTCGTGCCAGCCTTTACCGATTGCACACCGACGGACACGGCGCATGTGGCCAACGACTGCAACGAGGCGGGAAGCTCCTGGGAGGCGGCAAACATTGGCATTGGCGCGCATCTGCACGAGGTTGGCCATTTGTTTGGATGCCCCCACCAAGAAGGAGGAATCATGCTCAGAGACTACGTTGTTCTTAACCGAAGTTTCGTGGCTCGTGAAGCGTATTCCACCAGAACCAAGTCCAAGGGAGGACTGGCCTTGCAGGCAGATGAGTGCGGCTGGCATCGTCTGGACAGTCTTCGCTTCCGAGCACATCCTGCCTTTAGGCTGCCCAACGATGCCCCGATGAATCCCGACGAAAGCGTCCAGGCATTTGCCATTGACGGCGGTAACGTACTGGCCGTGGCACAGACTGGAATTTCCTTTATAGAGATTTACGGAGAGGGAGACGATGTGTGCCGTGCATGGATCGAGTATATGCCGGACAACAATAGTCCCATTCAACGGCAAGTGACAATGACCGAGCAGGACTTGCGGGCACGCTTGCCAGAAGCCAAGAGAAAGGGACGCGTAAGGGTGTCTATCAAATCCCACGGCGGAGGATCCTTGGATATCGACGACTTCAAGGTACTTGCGTCAAAGCAGTCATCGGTAAAGCTGCCGGGCGGCAAAGTAGCCTTCCGGTGCAAAAGCCTCGGACAGTCAAAGATGCAAGGCAGCGAGCCCCAAGAGGCAATCTTCACCAGCGCTGTGAAGCAGGACCGGGTCATGTCTCGCGTTATTGTGTATCACGGCTCAGCACTAGATGGGCTAGAGTTTGTTTATGACGATAACTCGACACAGCTGTTTGGCAAGAGGGGAGGCAAAGAAGGAGGTGACACATTTGAATTTGGTGAGTTTATTTATATTTGAAGACAATGGAAGAAACTCCAAGCTGACCACACGTTATTAATCATGCAGACATCCGACGCGGAGAGTACCTCAGTGGTTTTGTCGTGAGGGCTGGCTTTTGGATCGATGGCATCCAGCTCTTGACCAGCCTTGGTAGAAAATCAGCCATGTTTGGAAAAGCCCATGGTGGTTCTGCGTAAGCCATTGCAGCCCATTTGACATGTGAAGATAGGATAAAGTAACGCTGACATTGCAATGCAGACACACTCTGATACCTCCTCGAGGCTATACTATCTGCGGTGTTGCCGGCTCATGTGGCGCGTGGCTGGACGGCTTCTCCATTCTCATCAAGCATTAAGACTGCGCCAATTTTGACGCAGGTCGAGAACAGAAACACAAACAAATAGGATTTATGCATCTTGCATCTCATTTATGGATTACTCAAGCATTTGGACCTAGCTTGCCTTAAACGGTTTTTTTGGGTTTTAGTTACAACGCAGAAGAGGCAGGCAAGCTAATCAATGGAGCGGAGAGCGAGATGGCTGTACAGACGGAGTTGACGCTTTTCTTTTTTCACACCACACAAAAAACAGGTACACGGATGAGAAAGCACGGGGTTTGCTAGTAGCAACCCGTGTCTGGCGTTTTGGGTCGAATTTTGTCGCTCCCTTTTCTCTTTCTTTCTTTCATATGTTGCAAGGATTGGGCAAAGATACCCGCTGGAAAACTAGTCTGCACTTTTTGTGAAGGTCACAGTTGAGTAGGAAACTGTGGGTATGTTGCTTTTTGGGAGACAGGCTCGGTCTGGAAGAGAAGGGGGACGAGGCTGGGCAGGGAAACTGTACACATGGGTTTCCGTTTATATTCTTATTTTACGTCTGATTGGGAACATTGATAGGATCGTCGTTATCGGACTAGAATACCTAATAATCACTACAGGATATTGTTGCATCGTTGCTGTCGTCCCGTGAAACTTTGGTGTTTGGGTTTGCCGCTACCAAAATGAGAGTGTGTCTGGGGCGTAGCCAGGACATATCTTTGCTTCCGATGTCAGCCATACATGTATGTGGCATTACTGATAATATTCGATATCACTAATAAGCGTATGTTTTAACTTTATATTCAGAGTCGCGTGTCTCTCTGGAAGTTTGAAGTCGTGTGAACAAAGTCTTGGATGCTGGGCCGTGATCATTTTGCATGTGACGGCGTATGTAATCCTTTGGGTTAGCTGTATGTGTGCTGTAGAGCATCACGTGAAACGCCACAATGCGCGCAGCAAGTGTTTGGGGGCTGAGCTTCTCTTTAACCTGACATGGCTCAAATCCAGAGCTTGTTCAGCTACAGTAAAAAACAGGGCAAAGGCAAGGACGGGAGAGAGAACGATGACGGCATCCCCACACAACCAACTACGTAGTAGTGCATGAGGCACTGTAAATCTTTCGGTAACGAGTACTCGTTACTCGGAGTGTACAGTACAGTAAATACTCGTACTCATACATGTCATTCTTACTAAGGCGGGTTGTTTGATTGTCAGGGATTTGCTTATTGTCTGCTCGTCATGGTGTAACTATGTCGTGTGGCTGAATATGTGATAAGTGTGTGCGCATGGCATCGTTGACATCAGAGACACGGCGCTGGTACACGCTGGTAGCACGTTTGGCTTGTCGCAGAACTGGCAGCTGCTGGCCCCCAACCAACAGGTAGCGGTACCTGCCAGCTCGCATTAAGCTGCGTACCCTATCCATATACAGGTACCGCGTGGATTGGTAAATTGGCCCTGCTTTGCGCTGTATCAGCAGGTACTGGATACCGGCGACCTGCCAGCCAGCCCGGTAGTTGGGACAAACAAGTTGAGCCAGGGCTGTGCCAAACTGGCAGCAGCGCCACCCTACCTCTAGACTAAGGTTGTTTCGCCTAGCAGCGGACAGCTAACAAGTACAAGTGCCGTGTCCAATGTTAGAGGTACAGTAGAGCATTTGCAGGTGCAGCAGCTGCCCCTCGCGCGTCTAGACTATTTTTTTCTTTCCATCCTCTTCCTTGTCCTCTTTTTTCTTTTCACAGACGTCACCGTCACCTGTAATTGAGGTTTCGTGAGATCCACACGAGTGCTTCTCTTTTCTTCCTCTCCACTACTTGAAACTCGAGTTCTTTTTTCTCACTCTACATACTTCCTGAGGACGTTTCGAGCTTTGCGCGCTCTTTGATCTACTATTGCTGCTCCCTCCATCACTCATACAAACAGCCGAATAGACGGACAAAAAGCCTCTCTCTCTCTGAGCTGAGCCTCGATTCGCACTCCATACGACCAGCTTCGCCATGTCAAAACGATCCAGTGCCGCCTCGGCGGGTGAGAACGGCGTGACCTCGAGAGAGTCGCCGCCGGCAAACCAACCAGGTACGAGTTCTCTGAGCTGCGATTACTGTGTTGCGAAATAGTGTTGGGGATAGGTCATATATCTTAATGTCGAGCAGAAGCTAACCTCTCTCTCTTTCTGTCCATTCAACAGCCATTGACAAGCAAAAGATGCTTCTTTCTGCAGACGTGGGCCATTTCTCGCTGGTACGGGCCATGCACCTCGCAGATCTCATTACTCTTATGAACGGTGGGTTCCCTCCCCTTGTTTTTGTTTGGCGACGATTGATTTGCTGACGTTGCATGTGATGCTTGGCATAGGCTTCTGCGGTGTCATGTCGATATTCTCGTCCTTGCACTCGTGCCTCGACGCCCCCAATCGAGAGAGCCATGTAGGGTGGGCGCTGGCGTTTTTGCCATTTGGCCTGTTCTTTGACTTCCTCGACGGCAAGGTTGCCCGATGGAGGAAGAAGAGCAGCCTCATGGGCCAGGAGCTGGATTCCCTTGCTGACTTGGTACGTTGTCCTGTCTATACACTACTTGCCAGCAATTGAGACATGCATACTGACCGCCATGTTTGTGGTAGATCTCGTTTGGTGTTGCCCCCGCCATGGTGGCCTTTTCAATTGGTCTTCGAACTACTGTCGACACCGTCGGCCTCACCTTCTTCGTCCTGTGCGGCCTGACCCGACTGGCTCGCTTCAACGTTACCGTCGCGGTTTTGCCCAAGGACGCCAGTGGCAAGAGCAAATATTTCGAGGGCACTCCCATCCCGACGTCGCTGGGCTTGGATGCCCTCATGGGTTACTGGCTGAAGCAGGGCTGGATCTTGGACAACATCCCCTTTGGCACCTTGCTTGAGGGCACTCCGCTCGAGTTCCACCCCGCTGTGCTTTTGTTCATGATTCACGGCTGCATGATGACCAGCAAGACGATTCGCATTCCAAAGCCCTAAATCAGGCGACAGCATCAGCCGTAGCAAGTTGTAGCTTTATTTATTTATTTTCTAATTCTCGGTCTCCCTGGATATTCGGCTGCGACAAATGGGGCTAGAGGTTCAATGGTCTGCATGGTTCATGATGAAGAAGAGCTGGCGCATACGAAATTGTTCAATCTTGTTTGGCTAGGTGGCTGCTCGGCAAGCACCTTGAAGTATGGATAAACATTATGGCGGAAGGCATGGGGTTCTTTTTATATAATGGATAGCTACTCTCCTATACAAACGGAGGTTTTTCTTTTATGGCACTTGAGGCTCGAGGAGGAGATGACATGGTCTGCATAGCCTATTGCGAACAGAGATTATGATACCCCCATGTTGGTTTCCATGTTAATCCCCATGTTTGTATCACTTTTAAAGTGACTCGTGTTTGGTAAGCCCCAAAGTGATTACATTTATTTGTCTACATTCGCATCACATTTATACCAACTCTTTTGTTTCTTGCTATTTCGTACATGAATTCTTCGTCATGCCGGATCGAGACAGCAGCACACCCAAGATGAGTGGGAAGAGAAGGGGGGGAAATGAAGATGACGAGAAAACCCAATTCAAGTACGATGAGGAATAAACCGAGCCATTAAACGCCGTGAAGCCCTTTGTACATATAAAAATCTCTCCCTCCTCTCCTTTTTGTTCGTTCCCAAGCAAAGCTGCTGTCGGCTGCTTCTTCCAATGCCCAGTTTCCTTCTGTCTTTCCAAATCCTGGGAAAGGATAATCCCCCAGAGTTGTTCAGCAAGAGAGGAGAAAAGAGAGATGGGCAAATCGTCTTGGTAAACGTCTTTCCTTGTTTGTTTCTCTTCTCCCCGTTCCTTTAGAATCCACGTCCTCCCCTGCTGAAGCCGCCACGTCCCCTGCCCCCGCCAGCACCGCCCCTGGAGAAGCCGCCGCTGCCTCCACGGCCACCACGACCACCGAAGCCACCACCACCACCACGACCGCCGAAGCCTCCACGACCACCACCAGGACCACCACGTCCACCGCGAGAGAAACCACCACGGCCGCCTCCACGGGGTCCTCCGCGCGAGCTTCCACCGGCGCGCTTAGGCTTGGGCGCACCGGGCGGGGGCTTGGGCTTGGGCAAGAACTTGTCGAGGGGCAGGAGCTTCTCGGGGGCGATGTAGAACTTGTCGCCCTCCTTGAAGGAGGCGGCCTGGATGCCCTCGGAGGGCTTGACGGTGAAGAAGACCTGGTTGATGGGGCCGAGGACCTCGTCGACCTTGCCGACGGCCGTCTTGTTCTCGAGGAAGATTTGGGCGTTGAAGTGGGGGACTTTGGGGTTGATGGACTCGCAGACCATTTCGCCCTCGCAGGCGTGGACGAACTTGCCCATTTCTGTTGGGGGAGGAGAGATGTTAGCTGGGTGTTGTCTTTTGCTTGTTTGAATGTCTTCTGTTTGCGGATTGTCTCTCGCTCTGTGTTGAGGGCTGGCTACTGGGTCTTTCTTTCTTTCTTTCTCTCTTTTCAGTTTGAAGCCATTGTCCATTGCCATTCTCAAAATTGAGCGACAAAAATCTTGGTTAAATCCAAAAAAGAAGTAACAGAGAAAGAGAAGCGCCAATCGCAAACCCTCTCTCCATCTAAGAGAATTTTTTTCATAGAGCCAACCACCAGTAGAAGCAAAGCCTCAACAGCAAAGGCAAAAGAGAACAGAACAACAAAACAAAATCAATCAAAGAAAAAGAGCATAATTCGGCATACCTAGAACCTGCGCCGGCGGGCCCATGTCCCTCTGCTGGAATCCTCCCCGTCCGCCTCGAAAGCCGCCGCCAGACCCTCCACGACCACCACCGCGAGACCCGCCTCGGAAGGACATTGTGTGTGTTGGATTATTTATTTATTTTAGATCGAAATGAGTGATTGGACCGGAGTTCCGTGGGCGAGAGAAAAGAGGCCAATGGTTGGGGGGGCCTGTTTTCTTTTGGCGATGTCGTTGCCTCGTCGTCGCTGAAACTTTTTTTTTTTTTTTTCTAGAGCGTCTCCAATGAATGGTGTTGAAATTTTTCGGCCAAAGGCTGCTTGCTTAGAGGGAGCTTGTCGGATTGAGGGGATTTGATTGGTTGGTGCGGAATAATGTTCCAGCGGGTTTTACGTGGTGGGGCGGGAAGATGTACCAATGTACCCAAGTACCACCACATCTAGACTTGCAAATTCATGTGAGTTGCTCATAGCAGCGTCTGTGTAAGAGAGTGTGTGAATATGTATAACAGACAATAAGAGAATGACATTGAGAGATTGTAAGGCTTGCTGCTACCTATGGTATCAATCTACTTTTAACAAAACATTCAATTCCATCAAAAAGCAAAAAACTGCTAGCAGTACCACGCATGGTGAGCTACGGATATACCTAACGAGTGATGCGGTCCTCAAAATCAATTTGCATCGACAACAAAAAGTAACGGAAAACACAAACGCCTTCAGCTGATACAACACACTGCTACTCTTTTCTGCATCCCTCGCCTCATTCACAATCCAGCACCAAAAACACATTGAACAAAAACGCATATACCTAAACCGGTAATCAAGAAATGGTATCCAGATATCGACGTATACCCACTTTCTCGAGGACAAATGAAAGACACACAAGGAAACAAAGGGAAAAAACATAAGTCCACATCCATCACATGTAAATCAAATGAGGAGCTTAAGGAAAGCTGCCTGGCATCGGTAGGTCCGACACCGTCACTGAACTAGCCGCTCTCTCATCGTTGATTCCACGAACCGGGTTAAGACCGCCCACTGGCTGTGCAGAGTCTCCCTGGCCGGGAAGAACTTGCAGTCCTGACTCATCAGGCTGAACCTCAGACCTGGGAATTGCGTCTGGGGAGAGAGCACCTGCGCCTCCGACATTTTTGTAGTGTCCGCCGTTGATATCGTTCGTCTCGACTCCGTTGACAGCGGCTGCATTGTGTTGCTGTTCTGGGCTAAGAGCTCTGTTGCCGCCAATGCCGTTGACCGGCTGGCGAGTGCCGGGGATGATAAGTGGCGTTACAAAGACGTTTCGATGATGGCTCTGGCTCTGATCCACTGGCTCGCTTGTGTAAGGGTTGACGCCGTCGACCTGTGCCTCGTGGTCGGCAGCAACTGCTTGTGCATGCACATTTGATATCGGGGTCTCGCCTCTCTGTCCGTACTCTGGATGGCCTTCGTTGTGGTGTGTCAACTTATCCGGAGCATAGGCATCCGTGCCTGATCCTGGTATCGCAGTTGCTGCAGCGATCACTCCGGCTTGTGGCTCCTGGCTGGATCCTACGCTAGACGGGGATTGAGGCACCTGTAAGCCTCGTTGTGCATTGACCTGTATATCGGATGGGAACCGCCCACCTGGTTGGGGTCGCCGCGCGGCAATGTCTGCTCGAGGTCCTGGCGTGACGTCTTGCTCGGTCGCAGTAAATGGCTCCTCGTCTTCTTCCTCATCGAGTCCGTCGCTGCTAGCTGACCGGTGCGATGATCGGCTCGTGCTTCGTCTTGAGTGAGATCGCACAAATGCTGTTCGCTCCTCTGGGGATGTTTCCGTCAGGGCCCTGATGTCCTCGTACCAAGCCATCATCGTATCATGGCTCTCGGCTCGGAACACCCAGGTATGGCCTCGGTGCATGGCGCCAGTCTGTCGTCCCTTGAGAAGAAACTTGTTGGAAGGGCCTCCTTCGCTGGAGCGGGATCCTAGTTTTTGCTCCGGGAGATAGAGGGACATTATGGGGGCCTGTGCTTTGTCTGCCGACTTGAATTCGTGAAGATGCGTTGTCGAAAGTACATACCTGCCAGCGTGTTAGGTTTTACCTCGTTGATAGATATTGGATAAAATAAATATACTCACCATCCTGCTGTATAACTCTTCAAGTACTTGCTCTTGCGCTCCAGTAATCCGGCGCGGATTTCTTGCGCCGAGAGATGGTCTTGGCCTGGGTAATGAATCTGCTCGGCCGAGCGCAATGGCATGCTAGGGTTGACCACTCGGTTATCGTTGGCCACAAAGTGCTCCCACTCCTGATCCTTGGGCATCGCAATTGGTCCATCGCGGAGTTCTCCGACCACACTGTGAGCATTGTCGGCCTCACGCTTGAGGATACCAGCGTAGGCATTGTAGGCCTTTTGAATTTCGCCCACAATGATGGATTCGAGCTCGCGTCCTGAGCCCTCGAGGTTGAGATAGGCTTGATGCAGGTAGTTTTCCTCATCGATCTGGCGCTCAATCTGGCGATCGACCGCCAGCCTGAGGAGGTATGGATCCTGCTTGCCCGTTGTTGCGGAGGTGTCCATCTCGTTCTTTCCCAGCGCTTCGGAGAGAACCTTGACAGCCTTGCCGGTGCCGTCCATTTCTTTTTCAACAGAGTTCTTGAAGTCACCAGCCAGGTGCTTAATTTCCTTGATTTTCTGCTGCAGGTCGCTTCTCAGTCCAGTAAGCGCTAGGATGACGTCCTCTTCGATTTCCTTGGCCTTTGTGGCCTCTTGAAGGGCTTGCTTGTTATAGTTGCGGATAATCTGAAGAGCATCGTCGATGCCGGCGGTTTGGAGGAACGAAGTCGGGTTCGAAATGTTGTTGGCCACGCTTGAGAGCTTGGCGAGCGACTTGGACTTTTGCTCATAGTGAGACTGTACCTCACGATAGTATGCGATGAGGTCTTTCAGCATTTTTCTCCAGGCTGTCGAGTGTCATACAATGTTAGCGTCAGATGATACAATTCAACGGCCGCAATGCGCCGAGCCGAGTCTGAGAAGGGGGAAGGGTCAAACATACTCTGGAATCTAGCAGCGAGCACATCGGTGGGATTGCCGTTTGTGGGAACCGGGCAGAAGAAGGCGCTGTGTAGCTCGTCGGGATCCGTCGCAGTCTGGAGGGCAAGGCTCCTGACACTGCCAGCTCGTGCGCTGCGACGGCTGCTGGATCGCACAATGCTGCCGGTGCCACTGCGCCGCAGCGAAGCTTTCTTCTTCAGCGTATTGCCTCTCTGAGGCAGGGCGCGATCATCGCCAGCCGCATAGCTGTTGACCGAGTTGGAGCGCTGCATGGCTGATGGCCCGGCGGCCGCAGAGGCAGACATGACGGGGGGGCTTTGGCCACGGGGGCCGTCGATGATGGAGCTTCCGCGCCGGCTTGCGTCCCACTCCTCGTTGAAACGCCCTGGAAGAGGACTCTGGCGTCTCTGAGGCGATGCGTTATTCGAGCGTCGGCCGGCTTCGAGGTACGTGGGCTGGGGTTGGTATGAGAGAGGTCGCCTCCCCTTCTGCGACGTCTGGTAGGGCGAGCTGGACGGCTGTCGCTGCGATTGCGACTGTGACGGGACTTGCTGCGGCTGCAGGTAAGAATTGAGCTTAGGCCCAGCGTTCAGATCAGGGGATAGACGAGTCAATCCCTGAGATTGAGGTTGGTGATCCATTGCGACGATGGTTAGGACAAAGGGTGAGTTCGCAGCAGAGCAGGGCAAAGCAGAGCAAGGCCGAGCTGAGCTGAGCTGAGCTGAGGAGGAGAAAGAGGAAATGCAGCAAAAGTGGAAAGCAAGCTCCGAGCAGCCGCGCCGCCAAATAATTATAGTTTGCTTCTAATCTGGATGCCAGCCAAGTCGGCGCCAGACCAAGGTTTTCGCCTCGCACAGAATTAGCGAGTGACGACAGCTGGGACGATCACAGCAGCACAAAGAGGCGTTGGTGGGGAGGGGAAAGTCGAGAGACCGTCAACGTCAACCGGCTTGACTGACGCAATGGCAGTTCAGAGGTGAGACTTTTTGGGCAGCCAAGCAGGTTTTTAGCGCGGGCCGTGAAACAAAAAAAAGGGTAAGGTAGACAGAATTCTATGTTTAAAGAGGCAATGACAAGAAATAGAAACAAAAATAGAGACAGAATGGATGTTCATTACAGATAAACAGCTTACGACTGGGCGCTGCTGTAAATTGCGAATTTGGTGCTGCCGAGCCACAGTCCATCCACCGAACCAGAACCACCGCCTCGCATCTGCGCAAGATCCATGATTTGCGTCGTACGGGGAGACGGACATGCCCATTTCATGCACGCCATGGAGGGCCCCGTACTGCACTGTACCAGTAATGGACCAGTAGAGGGAATGTACATGTAACATCTACCTGCTCCGCCCCCTCCGATTCCAGCAGCTGCCAAGGTACTCGCAACCCGCACAGCTCAGAAACCGAGAGGGGGCACGCTAGCGCAGGCACCTCGTCGATACCTGGCATTGTTGCATCACCTGCGTCTTCGTCTGCGTCACTTGCAGGTACTGGGGGGAACAAAAAAAGAAGCCAAGCCAAGCCAACCTGCGCTGCACCAGTGACAAGCCGCCATCAAGATGATGAACTTGCTAAGGCTGTGCTACGTAAGGCGACAAAGATCGCAAAGGATGGACAACAAGGGCAACATAGAAAATAGAAACCTGTGCGAGTGCGCCGTAAGCAGCGCCCGGTAATACTTATTCCATCCAGTGCCTGTAATCCTTCCACGGAGCGTCCCGGGGCCAAGGGGCAGCAGTCTCACTCGATATTACTGTCCTGTTCTGTCCATATTCCGTATACGTGTATGTACTTGTAGTTGGCCCTGTTCCCCTCAACAACGTGGGCGCTACATTGACACTGACACTGACATTTGACACTTGACACTGACGTGCCCCCAATTCTGCACTCTCATGCACAAACCCGCCCGCCCAACATCCTCTTTTCGCTTACAGCATGTTCCCCTAACAGATCAGAAGTCCTACTACCCCCATCGCCGCTACAAAATCCTACCACCAGCCATGTAGCCGCTACATCAACTCTAAACCCAGCAAAAATCCACCTTCAGCTGCTTCTGATCGCCCCAGGCTGGGCTCCCTCAGAGAATGACGTATTAGTCCGTTCCCCTAAAACAAGCGTCCAGCCCAGCACAAGCCACACGCCCCTCTTTCCCCCACCAGCCATCTTCTCTCCACCTCCAAATTCCATCCATTCTGGTGATCGAATCTCGCTGCTCCGGAAGCCTATTTTCTTTTGCATCGCTTGTTTGGAATCGGCGGAATTCGAGGAAGCTTTGAAGGATTTCTCCACTGCGATCGGTTAAGCATCGAGGAAAGACGCTAGGAATCTAGTTGGATTCGCTCAATGGGGGTGCAGGAGGTAGCCAGCTCCCAACATGTCTAATCAACACCATATCGTTAGATCACTATTCCAGCAATACCGATTCCATTATCCATGAAGCATTTGAGCCTGATTGCCTAACGAAAGCCACATAACGAACATTGCTTACTTATTCTCCATTTGCGTTGTCTTGATGATGCTTGCTTGAATTATGCGGGGTCGGCTTAACATCTCCCCATTGCCGCCCCTCCTAGAGATTGCCATTGGAGGTGCTACATTTTATACCTTCCCACTTGATTGCCTCTTTGGGATTTCACAGCATTTTGAACTCCCACCAAGCCCTAGAGGCCACATAAACTTGGGCTCCATACTCAATACTTCAAACGCAAGCTTCCATGTAGGTTTCTAAGAATCAACATTGATACACAAAAAGTAAAAGAGCAGTTCTATTCATGCGGACTGTTTAGCCGAAAGGCCGCGAGAGTCATCGCCGCCCAAACAAGGTTGCATGATATATGGTCTTGGGTGAGGTTAAAAGTGCTGTGAAAGGGTCGTTCGCCGCCCACAGTGGGGTGTAGATAGGTAAGGTTGCATAATAAATGGTCTTAGGGAGAGTTAAAGTTGCTGTGAAATATGGGCGCCTGTCTGTCTAGTCGGTCCCAGTCAATGCCTTTTCCCCGAAATTCACAGCATATATTCTTGATCCCTTCAACAAGACCTGGAGGCAACGTCCACTCTAGTTCCAAACCTAGTACTCAATAGTCCAGACGCAAGCTTATACGCTTCTGAGGACCACGATCAATACATAAAGAAGGAAAAGAGCAATTAGATGCTGAAAACCCCGTCATATACCTAATCCCCCTTAGATCATGATCAACACACTACTACACAGCTCCAGCATTTCAAAACAAGATTCAATTAGTCAATTGTATTGTAAAATAAACGCCCAACGTCACACGTAGCACATTCGAAACCCTATGGGGAAAAAAAAACTAAAAGTAATAAAAAAAGGCAGTGAAAGAAGAAGCAACGAATTCACCCAAGTCAGAAATGCTCCTTTGCCTGTGTGCCCCTTGTTACAAGCATCACGCCCAGTAGTAAGACATCGTATGTGTATGTCTATATGTACAAAAAACAAAAGTAAAAAAGGTATAACAAGTCCTAAGCAGGCTGCATCTCGTCCCGATAAACACTCTCTTGTCTATGCTGCGAGGTATTTCCCTTTACTCATGTTTCTCGTGTCAAACAATGGCCGGCCTGTCGCTGATCAAGTTCGAGAGCTGAAAAATCCGCGTCACTGTGCATTGTACTCCAAAAACTCCAGAAAGGTATCGGCCGTGTACTTCAAGGAGACGAGGCCACGGATCGGTCAACGTCCCCGAGCGCCAGTAATAAATAGCGTTGGGGCCCGCTTTCAAACAATCCTCTTGAAAGTAAGAGGGACGAAATAAAGGAAAAGGGAAGAAGGAAAATGCCCCCTTCCCACAACAAAATAGCTTAACGTACATGATACCGCAAACGTTGGCTACAAACCTGTCGGCCTCCCTAGTGTATGGCTCCCGATAGCTGTTCATCTGATGCCGTTTCTGCCATTCTCACCTTACCATGTCGTCTTGGGGGTGGCGCTTTGGGGGGTGTCCTTTTCGCGGCAACTTTGCTGATGTGTACCGTAGTGGAGGCAACATGCTTGAAAGGAATGCCATGTTTGTGTTTGGGGACCGCTGGTAGAGGCTTCTTAGTTTTGCCAGCATCGTCTTCCACCTCCACGTAACGCTCTGAGTGCTCCATGCCCCCTTTCGAATCATTCTTTCGACTTGGTGTGTGCACACCTGGCTTTTCCGTGACTTCAGCCACATCACTGACACTAACACTGCTGGATGAATCTCTTGGAGAAACACTCATGCCTAGGAGCTTTCTCGCAACTTCTGCCTGTCCCGATGCCTCAGAATCTGCGTCGTCGTCCACCTCGAGCCATTTGACCCTGGCTATTCGGTCTACCAGTCGGAGGGTTGTCGGGTCAGCAGGAGCAAAGTGGGCGGTGTGGGAGCCCCTCAGGATATTGATCAAGCGGAGAATCTCATCCTTCTTGTAGTGTGGCGGCTGATTCATCTGCGTATGAGCCAGCAGAGGATACATAATTCGCAGGTACGTATGCCGGAGGGACATTCTCTCATCCGGGAGATCCATCAAGTTTCGAATGAAAACATCCAATAATACTCGCAAATCGTTTGTATAGAAGTATTCGTACGTTGCTTTCGTCGTAAAGAGAAGATACAGGAGCTTGAGGATCAGCAGCTGGAGAGATGTCTCCGTCTCTCGATTCAAGAGTAGAATGATATTCTCCCCAAATGTTCGATACTGTGGTCCGTGGAGACTCAGGCATTTTACAATGCGATTTGTTAGAGGCTCGGGCGCCGAGCCGTCCTTCGTTACGGTATCTGTAGACGCAAGCATGTATTGCTCATTCAAGACAAGCTGTTCCCATTTGTCAGCATGCCTGAATGTTGACAGACGGCCAATCCTTCTTCAGTGTAGAGGGCGAGAACACTTACTAGTACTCTAATGGTTGGATAATGGTATGGATCGTTAACGTCGTTAGACACGCCCTCGATTAGGCGAAACAATAAATGTATAAAGTTATCGTCGACCAGTGCCAAGTCTTCCGGCGCAAGGCGCTCTACACGCGACATCTCGTACATGAGCTGCAGCAGGAATCGATGGAGGCGCGGGTCATCATCAGAGTCTCGGCTGCTGATCAACTCCAAAAGGCGAGGGAAACATGCTTCCTGGATCATGTGCGGAAACGTCGCCTCGTCCGCGTGGCCGTCGAGGAGCAGCATGCATACTATGGCGTGGAGCGGTCCAGACTCGTCCTCCTGCAGCAGGCTGTAGATGAGCTGCTTGCGGACATACTCTTTGTTCCGCTGGAATATGTCGCTCTTCAATAGGATCTGCGAGCACAAGACAACCTCGTCTTGCGACGTAGGTTGCTGCAGGCGCAGTTTGGTTGTCAGATTCAGCCAGGAACGAAGGGCATCGTCGATGGATTCGTGGCTGTCGCAATGTTCCGAGACGCACTTGTCGAGTTCTAGATGGGCGCGCTGCTGTCAGTTTCTGTCTCCTAAGTGTGTTGCATGTCGCTAGCTCATCGACTCACCAGACCACAGCCCATCTTCCTCCTCGGGAGAGAGAGGAGAGAGCGGAGATGGTACCGCCTCTTCTTCGTAATCCGCCATGGCTGCCAGGTCCCGCAGCACGTGGCAGCGACTGCATCTGGTCCTCTACACAGTCGATTTGACGATGGTTGGCAAACTGGCGAAGAGAACAAGGCCAAGCAGACCAAACCGCGACACACCCGCGGCAGGACGAAAGGGCACGTCGACAAAGAAAAAGTGCGCCCAGACAGTCGGCAAGCCCCAGTTCCGGTCCCCAAATCCCAGACCCTGTCCCAGACCCTGAACGGGCTCCTTATTCCTGATTGACCGGGTTTGTGATGTTCGGGATGCGAGCGGAATGCAGGCCCCGTTTGATGTGTGGGGTAAAAGGGAAGAAAAGAAGGCGATGATGCTTCGGGATTGATGTTGGAGCCAGCAAGTAGCCTGATGTCACCCAACAGGCGCAGCCGATAAACGGTGGCACTAAGAAAAATTATATTCCAACCGCAAGCCACTAATTACATGCGCCATGCTTGCTAAATTAAGAGGCGCTGACTGGTACTCTGTATAATCAATTTGATTTGATATCACATACGAGTACAGCATACGACAGTTTACAGCAGGTGTCTACATATCTATGGATGATGTCCAGTAAAATGAAGCATGAGGTATCAGTAAGTAGGCAATTTCTTGCTTCTTATTAAACGGCCAACGATAAGGACGAATTGGCACATCTACAGCGTCTCTCCATCCAATATGTAATCGGTCCAGTTGATAAGGAGGCACAAGTATCCTTGTCATCACCCCAAACGCCACTTCGTATGAGCCTCCTTTTTCATCATTTCCGCAGTGGCTCCAAATCTCCATCCACGCTGGGCTCCGTGCATCGGTACCTGATAAGACATGTCTCGTCCCTGACATAAGCATCTTCCATGAACACCCTCCAACTTCAAATTAAACATCACGACTCAACATCACCTGTAGAGCTAGTTCTCAACTATATTTTATCTTGTCTACTGTTCTATCTGCATCCGCAGTGTTCGAGGGTATTCTTTCGTCATGAAACCAGCAGTCCGCCCGCCTCTTTTGCATATGTACAGCTCCCCACGCCAAACGCCAAATTGCCCATCCCATCCCAACGAAGCCTCCCGCACAGGCAAACCAAGACACCAGATTAACGACATCATTCTATGATTTGTTCTTCTTCTTCCCGGCTCCGCCTTCCTCCTCATAAATCTTCACTTTGTCAGCATAAGCTTCGATATTGCTAACGATATAATCGGTGATAGTATCTCCTTTGCCGGCAGCGACTCTCAGGATCAGCTCGTTTAGTTTCTCTCTTCCTAAAATATCAACGTGGTCGGCAGTATTGGGGCCGCCTCGCGGGCTAAACCGATCAGGCTCGTGGGGCATCTCTACTACTGTGACCTTGGCCCCAGCAGGGTTATATCGCTTCATGTGCCAGCCGCGATTGCACATGTAGCCAGCGCTCAACAGATTCACAGTGCCGTCTCCCTCGCCTAAGATGACGCCATGATCGATGGGACCGTCGGTGAGCCCAACATCGATAGTAATGTTGAGGTTGGTCAACATAGGTAGGTCCGGCGCTTTGTAATAATATGATCGCTCTGTGGGTTTGCCAACACCATAAAAGCAGTATATCTTGAGATTTGGCGCCAGAGGAAGTCTGCTCTCGAGGGGATTAACCCATTTTCTAGGGTCCTTCTCGTTCGCTTCAACCTCTGCGGTGGTATGGGCAACGCCATGAGAATAGCTTCGCTTGACTTGATCCTTGTACCAGTCCTCGGTCGTATTGAAGAGATACTCCATGGAAGCATCGACGGTAAAGTTTCGATCGGGAGTCGTCCAATTTGAGCCAACCCGAAAGTTGAGAAAGGATCCGTATGTGAAACCTTGGTCGGGCTGGTCATCCGGTGCTCCGGTTAAGTCTCCCCAAACAGCGTTACCTCCAAGAGGCAGCATCGATGAAATGCCCGGCATGGCTCTGAAAATCTCCGCTCGCTCCTCCTTGCTTAGGAACTTTTCCAGCCCATAGATTGCCAAGGCATTAAGCTGTGCAGTATCGCGCATCTCTCCGGATAGTACGGCCGTCAAATCCTTGACCGCACCCAGCATGCAGCCGCTGATATTGATCCAAGAGTCGACATGACGTTCCACCCAATCTCCTCCGCCACGGCCGCCCAGTTCCGATTCAACCCAGTGATAAAAGTAAAAGATGACCTGGCTGCCCATGCTGTGCGAGGCAATGACCACTTTTCTGCCTTCAACTGCAACGGCAGTTTCGATATATGATTTGAGCCTGGTAAAGTATTGATCTCTTACTTCAAGATTCGGATAGGAAAGCCTCCAGTCGTATGCGGCCGTGAACGAGTTTGTGGGGTCGTATCCAAGAGTGGCCAGGTTTTCCAAGACCTTGCTCCAGATCCAATAACCTGTGATGAAAAAGTCCGCTGCGTCAAAGCCCTGGGCAGCACGAAGCTTCACCAAGGGTGGATCAAGTCCAGTTCGCTTGTCTAACATGATGTGCTTTTTCCAAATCTCCTTGTCAAGAACCAAAGCCCTCATCATGGTCCAGCTTCCCCACAGCCTCTTTCGAAAATAGGGCCTCGAGATGTTAGCCGTGCCCCAGGACTCCAGACCCGTTGAGATGACACCTGGTATCATGATCATGGGATGGTGGGCATCCAGGCCTTCAGCCCGAGCTTTCAAGCCAACAGAGAAAGCGTCATAGGAAGACGTGATCTCACGCTCTCCTTGAACGAGATCCCGCATATCCTTGACCAGGCCGGCCGGGATAACATCGAGCAGACTGTCCATGGTGAGATCCGTAAGCTCGGGTAAGTCGATCAAATCAGTTGACTTGGCAAAGAAGCCCGCAGCAACAAGGCCACAGAGACCACCCAGCAAGAAGATGAAGGTGTTGCGACGCTTGCGCGCCTTGGGCCCTCGTTCGATTACATGGACGTGAGATGTCGGCTGAACCGGCGGGGAGTCTTCCTTGGAATCCATGGAGGTTTCGGCCGAGCTGCTCTCTGGCGGAATCCGCCTCCGAAGGGTTGTCGCCATGGTCGAAGCCTCCGTGTCAAGCCGCAAGACAAGTAAAGATATGCAAGGGGGAAAAAGGACGAAGCTGCGCCAGGTGGTCCAAGGGCAAAAGCTCTCTTGAAAGTTGAAAGTTATGAGCAGATTGGTTCAGTTCCAGTTGTCTAAGTAGCGGCTGACGTCAGTACGTTCGTCCGGCACGGGAAGAGCTCCAGCCTTTTTAGTGGCTGCCAGCGCTGTGGAAAGGCCGCTAGAGTGAACTGACAGCGCCAAATGTGCTTTTCAGGTTCTCATCTGAAGAGCAGGATAGAAGAAAAAATAAGAGACCTTGAGGGAGATATAAGAGTTATATGCTGTAAACAAGGGGGAATAATAAAAGTCTGACGCGCGGTTTCACTCCTCGGAGCGCCTCAGCAGCCCGTTCCATTGGCTGCGGCAAGTTGCTAGAACCCGGAGTCAAGCATCCATTCAGATCCAAATTGGCTTTTTCCCTCGCCCGGATCTGGGAATCTCGCTGAGCTGAGCTCCAGTACAGGCACAGCCTTTTTAGCACGTTTTTTCTGCAAGCCCCCCATTAACATGTGATTGACCGTCACGCGACGGTAGGGAGCCTCCACCCTCGATTTGCTTTAGTCAGACTTACTTAGAGTTGCACCAAAAAGGCCAAAAGTGCTTGCCAGGCACCCAACCTCAGTTGCCAGGCCTCTCGAAGGATTCCCTGTCTTTTCCGCCGATGCTGACCGGCCTGCCTGGTTGGCTGCCACTTTGGCTTTCTGCTCCCATTGCCGACTCACCGGCCGCCGGTTGAGTCACTCATTGGAGGAGGTGGTTGAACGAGAGAGGGGATAAAGAACGTGGGACAGACGGACAAGTTTCTGGCATCGCATCACATTACCTCGCTATTTCTTGCACTACTCCCCGGACAGACAGCCCTTCACCGCAAACCAGCAAATCAGCAAAACACCATGGCAGGGTCGTCGACCAAGCAGCTGCCAGCCAACCTGGAGTATATCCAGTATGAGCACCGGCTGGAGGGCCAGTATCTCCCCGCCATCCGGGCCCTCATCTCAAAGGACTTGAGTGAGCCATACAGCATCTACGTCTACCGGTACTTTCTCTGCCAATGGTCTCATCTCTGCTTCATGGTAAGCCATCCACCCTCGTCGAGGCTCTTATCCGCAGCAATATCTAATCTAATCGATTCAGGCCCTGGATCCGGAAGACTCATCCCTCATCGGCGTCATAGTCTGCAAGCTGGAGGTGCACTCATCTCACTCGCCTCCAACCCGGCGAGGATACATTGCCATGCTGGCCGTGGCGTCGCATTTCCGTGGGCGGGGAGTTGCCACCGCTCTGGTGAAGAAGGCCATCGATGCCATGGCAAACCGCAATGCCGACGAAATTGTGCTGGAGACTGAGGAGACCAACACAGCTGCCATGAAGTTGTATGAGGGCCTCGGCTTCATTCGATCTAAAAAGTTGCATCGGTACTACCTTAACGGCAATAGTGCCTATCGACTTATCCTCCTGCTAAAGGCCGTGGACCCGGATCAAAGCTCTCTCTACGATGAACGGCAAGTCACATAGCTTGCATCGAGCCGTTGTCTTGCTGTCCATACAAATAGAGAGAAGGAGGTTCCTCGGGGATATATCGGACTATTTTAGAGAGGCGGCATTTGGGTTGGCGTGGCATGGCACGACGTGACATGATGTGAAGGTCATTAAAAAATACCTGGCGTTTAGCATATTGGTCTCTACTTGTCCTAGCATACATTGAGTTTTATTCAGTCGGCTTGATACTCATGGGTAGTCATCTTCCGTTGGTTGTTTTGGTGTTGGTATCAAAGTATTGCAGCAATTTAGTGTACATTCTTGTATTGTTTTACCAATTTGAGAAGATGTTCCCTATTTGGCGTCCTTTCAGGCTCGACGAGGAAATACGTCGCCAGAGCTATAAATAGATGCCCTCAACCCCCACGCATTGCCATGCGAAATGCCAATATATGTGAATGCATCTGTTGGTGTTATTAGACTTGAGCATTAGACATAGTACATAGCAGCAGCAGAGAGCTTACCCGGTTTATAGTATATAGGACGGCCTCTGGCCTCAACCAGCTTCAGCTCGCGCATCTTTTGCAAAACACGCCCAACGTCTGCCTTGTCCGAAAAGTCAGATGTGTATATGCATAGAATGCGATCCTTGCGAGGATCCTCCAATGGCGATCGCGGCGCAACCTTGGCGGCGATGCCAAGCTCATTGTTTGCAGTTGCTTTGGCGACAATCTCCCACATTTCGTTGACTTCCGAAGCCGGGCAGAACAACAGCCACTACAGGGGAAGCATGGTTAGCAACAAGGCGTCACATTATCATCGACTAACTCGGACGAATCATACTTTGCCTGTTCGCACCTTAGCGAGATGGGCCAGTTTCAAGATGTCGTCGGTAGCCTGTTTCTGCTCCTTTCTGATTTCCCTCTCAACAATGGGCTTGGCCTTTCCCGACCTCTGCATCCCGTCGATAAACTTAGTGACCAAGTGAAGCCTCTCCAGACCACCTTGAGCGACGATAGCCGTCTTGCTGCCCTCTTCTTCTGGCGCCTCATCCTCATTTCCCTTGGAAAATTGGCTCTGGCTCTCATGCTTGTGTACCCGTGGGATGTAGGGGTTACATATAAAAATCCATGGCGTATCCGGTGTCTGGTCCGTTGTTGCGGGCGGTAGCCGCGTGAGAAAGTCATCGATCGTCTCTGTCAATTGCCAAGCATACTGTATCCCGGCATACGGATTGTGCAGGTGAGAAGCTTCGTCGGTGAAGTTTGTATGGCGTTGCGGACGGCCCGGATGCTCTCGCTGCTGCTGGGCCCATTCGTCCACGTCAAAGTCGGCGACACGCTGTAAGAGATGCGATGCGACCTCATCATCACCTGGATTGCCCATTAGAGATGATACTTCATCATTTTCCTTCTAATCAGACGAATGGAATTTTAGATGAAATTCAAGGTACCATAAAAGTCTGAATCATCAGAGATGTCCATGGCGTTTGAGCCAACTCGCGCCGCAATCAGGTACCCGACACCGCCGCTACGGCAATTTGGCGCCTTCTGGAGCTCCGTACGGGCTAACGTGGTCGCACACAGTTAGTGGGCATCAAAGTGCTTGATTGCTCAGCCGTAGCAGAGGAATGGACTTGGCTGAGCTGCCACAGGAATTGGCCCGGCCAGGTGTGTTTCGGTGAGTGCGTCTGCCCCAAATTACAAGTACAAGCAGCGCGTGGGCGATGAGGTCATAGCATCAAAGTTGCTTGCAAAATATCGATTATTTATCAGGCTTGGTCATAAAAGAAACGTTAGAACAGGATAATGTAGAATTGTAAAGAGATAAAGTTTCTCCCGCGGGGATGGTCTCTTTATGTAGGTGATGAAATGTGATAATCCACGTCTTCGTCTTGGTTTACAACGGCCTCCCCTGCAAGTTCAACGTTCTCTCCAGTGACTGCCGCCGGGCTGGCGGGAAGCTATCCGATAAGCTCCACCGCCGCCCCAGCGATTTTCTTTCTTTTTCCCAGCACCACAGGCAGCGGTTTACCAGGTGAAGCGTTCATGTCTTCAGTTTGACCGCCCATCAGCTTGATTTATGCTTCCTTTTTACAGAATTCACGCCCTCTCCTAGCATTCACATCATTCACCAAATATGGAAGAGCTGACCCCCATCACCTCGCTGCAATCACTGGTCTTGGACCTCCCGCCTAGCTGTGCCGAGTTCTGCCCCGCGCATCCTCAGTATTTGGTGGTGGGAACATACAACTTGCAAAAGGACGACACCGAGCCAGCACCGGCACAAGAGGAGGACGAGAATGATGATGATGCAGCAGCTCCCAAACCTCAGAATAGAAACGGCAGCCTCATCGTTCTCAAGGTGGAAGGCAACGACGTGTAAGGCTGCAACTCTGGAAGCTTAAGAGGCTAGTCAGGCTGCTGGACTACTGACTGCTGATGAGGGAAACAGATCAATAGTGCAGACCGTAATGCAGCCGTCTGCTCTGCTGGACCTCCGCTTCTACCAGGATGTGCCAGAGTATCAGAACATCATGGCAGTGGTGTCCAGTACCGGAACCCTTGCCATGTTCAGATTCGATCCGCTCAGAGACGCCAGCGCGCCATTGCAGCACTTGGCCACGAGCAGGTGTGAAGATCTCGACGACGATGTCCTCTTTCTGCAGTGCAACTGGCATCCGATTGCGCGTAGGGTGATTGGAGTCACCACCTCTGCCGGATTGGCAAGGCTCTTACTACTGGACGATGAGTGGAAGATAGCAAAATCTGCCGACGTGGACATTCAGAACTCCCTTGAGGCTTGGTGCATAGCTTTCTCTCCCACAAGCGCTTCATCACATGCAACGAACCAACCCATCTCAGTCTACTGTGGGGGTGATGACTCCATGCTTCGATATACGACCTGTCACTGGCAAGAGGAAGGGGATCAAGATGACCCATCGTCAACCCTGGACACGCCGTTCGGCTCCATAACAGTGAAGGGGCAGCACGATGCAGGAGTAACTGCAATTTTGCCCCTATCGCTATCGACTCAGGATCAGGGTAGAATAGTCGTCACTGGAAGCTACGATGACCATTTGCGAGTCTTTGCCATTCATGATCTTCATCATTCGTACGGCCTAAAGCCCGTGCAACTGCTAGCGGACGCGAACCTTGGAGGCGGGGTGTGGAGGTTGAAGCTGGTGGATATCCGGACCACGGGAGGTTCGACGAGGATACGAATCCTGGCATCTTGCATGTATGCCGGAGCAAGGCTCGTTGAAATCGTGGCAGACGCCAATGGACAGGGTTGGGTCTGTGAGGTCTTGGCCCGGTTCGAAGAGCATAAAAGCATGAATTATGCTTCGGATGTTGTGCCTTCACCCACAGAGGATGGGAGGATGCGCGTTGTCTCAACCAGCTTTTACGATAAGCTTCTCTGCCTGTGGGAGTATGAGCTGCGGCAGTAATACTAATGAATTGCCCGTAGTGTCAATCCCGCTGTGACAAAAACACATGCCTATTGCTTTGAGAATGGAGGATGGAGCCGGCCAACAGGCACAGCCAAGTGGGCGGTTTGCCTCATTGGGACAGCAATTGTCTTTCTAATCCAATCCTTCTAGAAGACGGAGAGAAGCGAAGCAAGCTAGACATGAATTCCGGGTAATCAAGCAGGTCCGGCGCGGGGTGCATTCGGCAGAGGCATGCTGTTGCTGATCAGCCAGGACAAGGCCCGGACCAGAGGCCATCAAGCGATGCATCACACACCACACGCCCCTCCACCAAGCTGCAGCGGTTCCACTGGGGGGGAAATAGTACGACGACAGAAGATCCAGGGGAGCTGCCCGGCTCCACCGCCGCCTGTCCTGTGCTCTCTAGGTCGAGTAAAGCAAGTGATCAAGTGTCATTGGAGCCTGTAGTTGCATATATGATCTCTTCGTAGCCCGCCCTCTCAGCCTTGCAGCACGGTGCCACCGCAGTCGCGTGAAGAAACTCGAGGCATTGGAAGGCTGGCGAGGCCTAAGCTAAGGAGGCGTCTTGTGCTGTGTTGTGCCTGTTGCCGTGGTGTTTTTGCCTCCAATGTACCCATAGGTTGTAAATAGTGCCTTTTAGTGGCTCGTTGGGCCTGTAAGGCTCCATCTCGGGCCTAACATCGCCTAGGCTTTCGTGATCCAAGGTCCCCTAAAAAGGTAACCTTGAACTTTGAGAAGAAGAGCCTCAGTTTTGCAACGGTTGCGTGAAGCAGAAGCTGGATCCTCCCGCTCTTTTCTGCCAGCTGACCGCCTTCACCTCGTGCTCCGAATAATCATATCGTGCACGTTTTCCTTCACCATCAACCTTCTCCTATCATTACTCTTAATCTTTTCTTCTTGCAGTCCCGTCTTCCTTTAGCCTCTGACATTGCAGTTGAGTCACCTAATCGTTACGAGTCGAACCCCGCTGGCCCTTCTCTACCGACGAGCTGTCACCTCAATAACCAAACAAATTATCCGGGCCCCCCTGCTCTTTTTTATTTTTAGTGAACAGCAGCCACCCTCAATGCTCGTGCCCAAGCCGTCCGACTTGTAATATTCTCTTGAGGCTGTCTCGTGGGACAAAAGCATCCCCGATTGCGCCGCGTGCCTTGCAGCGTTTCTGCTCGCGCCTCTTTGGCTGATTATCAATCATGTCTTCCAACTCCAACGGCGGCGACGCGAGAAACGGCGACGCAGACGTGCTTGCCAAGATTCACCTTGCGCTCGAAGTGGTTCACAGCCCTCACTCGACCAACGATGCGCGTAGGGAAGCCCAATCTTTCCTCGAGGAGGTCAAGGACATCCCCGAAGCTCCCTTCCAAGGCTACACCCTAGCCTCCGACAAGGCCCAGGCGCCCGTCGTCCGCCATTATGCCCTGTCGCTTCTCGAGCATGCCATACGATACCGATGGGCCAGCTATACCGACGAACAATCCCGAACCCTTCGAAACTGGGTGCTGGAGCTCAGCCAGGCCGTTTCCAAGGGCGACCCATCATATCTGAGAAACAAAACTGCCCAGCTCTGGGTGGAAGTGGCCAAGAGAAGCTGGGGCTCTGACTGGACGGATATGGATGCCATGCTCGTTGAGCTGTGGCAAATCCCCAATTCGCCCGCTCACAAGGAACTTGTCATGTTTGTCCTCGAGGCTTTGTCGGACGAGGTTTTTGCCGGAGATGACTCTGTTGTTGCCATGAGGGAAGGCGTCCTTAGCAAGGCGTGCGTCGAGATCTTCACTCCCACTGCGGTCCTGATCGAGGCGTTCCCCAATCGTCAACCCGGTCCAGATGTTCGATGTGGTCACGAGGGCTGGCTCAGTCGACTTTCAGACTTCCTCGGCTTGTGTATCAATGCTGACGCCAATGACGAGGTGAAGATGTGCATTGTCAAGGGATTCTCTGTCTTCCTATCACTTATGCCATGGGCTATACCAAGAGCTATATCCTCTGCTCGCTGTGTGGATATTCTGTCTGCTGGCCTAGCGTCGCCATCGACCGAAATTCAAAAGGTGAGACAAATTTATCGGTGTGCTAATTCCCTGCGATTTGTGCTAACAAGCTCCCAAACAGGTCGCTCTAGATGCCCTCCACGCTCTGTATTGCCGGTCCAACTTTACAGATGAAGAGTTCAGGGACCTCGTAGCTCCCATGTACAGCAATGCATCCATTCAACTCTTCAAGCAGCTCATTGAACGGTCGGAAGTCGATGCCGAAGATGTAGACGAAGACAAGTATCAAATCTTGAAGAGACTATCTGAGGTATGGCCCCTGATAGTAAACAGCCGCACAGGTCCAGTTCTCTCCTAACAAGCGTTACGACAAACAGATGCTCTCGAGTTTAGGTGATTATTTTGAGAGGAAGCATTCCCAAGTCCCTCTTGATGCAAGCCCGGAAGGCTTCCTGCAGCTTTTGCTCCAAGTAGTACAACACCAAAGTCTCATGGTGTCAATCCCGGTCTTAGTAACGTGGACGAGACTGCTTGCGAACAAGGTGATCGGCCCAAGTGACATTATTACATCCATGATAGGGCCTCTCCTCGAGGTCTGCAGCTCCAGATTGGTCCGATATGAAAATCTGCCTCAAGATACCTCTGACCCAACGTTCCTGTTCCTAATGGAGGATACCGATACCATCCCTGAGCGCCATGCCTTCCTGGGCAATTACCGCCGCTATAGCTCACAAGTCGTTGAAATCATTGTGCAACTCAAACTAGTCGATGCTGTATCGCATATCCTGGGGCGCACCGAACAACTCCTGCTGCATCTCTATGATGGACAGCCTCCATTTAGCAGTGAGACATTGCCGCAGCTCCGCCGTTCCGATTGGAAGCATAGACTGACATGATTAGAACAAAACTATTTCAAGCACTCCATGCCGGTTCTGCAGGTAGACGCTCACTTCACTCTAATTGAGGCCTCGTTGAAAGGATACGCAAAGTGGAAGAGGTCACACCAACACGACAACGTACGTGGCAAAGAACGCTTCTTAGTTGAGACGATTATGCTAACTGATTAACTGGACAGCAGCAACAGATAGCCGAGCTTGAGTCCAGCCTTGAGGGCTGGTGCACGAGACTTTTGGAGATGAACTTTGAGGTATGTTCTCTTTTTATAAGAATACTATAGCCCAATCTTGGCATTGACTAACGCTCGGTGCCCTCCAGGATCCTTTAATCCGAAGACGAACTCTACAGTTACTCGTCTACTTCTCGACAAACGCCCTGAACAAAAACGCAAACTTCATGCTCAAAGTACTGGAGCACATCATTCTCACATGGCCTGTGTTAGAACCAGCGTATGGCGCGTACAATGATGCCATTAAAGATTTTCAGGTTGAGAGCATGGTCGAGCTGCATCGCCTCGCGATCGGAATGCCTGACCACCTCCTGGTATGCTTCTTTTTTATAGGCTATTCATATCCTGCGTACTGGAGGGCTGACTTTTTTGGATCATTAGGGGGTTTACGACCAAATCGAAGCCCGTGTGAATGAGATGATGTCTACCGGAAAGCTAGATGATAGAAGAACCCTTGCTTACCGAAGCTTTTTGTTCTTAATCATGTAAGTTGCAACATCCGACGTTTATCAGCAGATTTAGTGTTGGTCCTAACCCAGGCCTCAAGACATCGAGCCAAGAGCCTTGATGCCCCGGCAAAGATCCAGAAATTACGAGAGTTTGTTGAACCAGTCAAGGCGCAATGGCAAGAGGAGAATATCAAGTCTGCCGTAAAATCATACTCTGGCTTCTGCGAACTTCTTGGGCTAGATAAGGCTCAAGCATACTTGGTTAGCCGTCAGGCACACAATATCAAAGATTGGGGCTCCACTGAGCTTGACGCAGAGGGATTAGCCCTCCAGAACGAGTTGGAAGAGCGCCTCAAGGTACGTGTGACCCCTATTAATCCTATATTCCATGAGAGCATGTGCCAACACAACATCACAGCAATTGCCACTCCGTCCGACGAAAACCCTTCTTGCACTCTCTGTGGACCGAGTCGACAAGTCATCCACCGCATTCCAGGCTACCTCTGTGATTTGGGAGGGAGGATTTGCAAGCATTCTGGCGGATTTACTGCGTCTTTTGAGGTACGTACTCGATTTGGTCGAGATGCTGTTGTTTTTGTCCTTTTACTAATTTCGTTCCAGCTATGCCCACGCGTCGCATAACCCACATAATTGGACAGGATTCCCAGAGGGCATGCGCCACATGGTTGATAAAGTCTTGAGCGATCGGTTTTGGCAGGCCGGTATCTCTGAGGGAAGCAAAGATGATTTCTACGCTCGAGTGCTTGATAAGAAAGGCACGATAGAGGGTCTTGCATCCACGATTCGTGGCTCAGTCCGTTTTGTCCGCGAAACAGCGTATGGCGTCATATACTGTATGAGCAAGCTTCATTCGCAGTTTTACGGATTCAGCGAGCTCGCCGCTCCATTGTCCGAGGCCTTCTTTTCAGACTCCATATGGCTGTCTACACACCAGCAAAGCAACCTGCTGAGTCTGGTGCGGCACCTTGTCGACGACTGCCCTGTTGATTGCCGCGAAAACTTCTTGCCCAGGCTTTTATCGTCGTGCTTCCAACAGATGGATACCAAGATCAACTCTGAGTGGGCAAAGCTAGAGCAGCAGCAGACCGTGGTGGCAGACGGAGATGCCGAGCTCAAGGAGGAGATGAAGTCTGAGAGCATTCTCCGACAAGTGACGTACACTGCCGTTGTGCTGGTCGCAGACTTTTTGGATCCAACCAAGCCAAGTAGGATGAACCCCTAATCATTCCCGATTTGTTTGCCATTACTAACCCTTTATATAGATCCTCCAACTTTGAAGTCACAGATCGAGAATGCTGGCGAGCACACCCTCCTTTCTGGGGAAGCCTATCCCTCTCTTCGAAAGTTTTGCTTGTCCCACCAGGAAATCATCGAACCACTCTTGCTTTTCTGCATGCATGGAATTCGGATGCGAGACATTCGATGCTGCGGCATGCTACTGCGACTGTTCATCTCTTTGGTGCCAGAATTTTCGACGTCTGGTCAAGGATCCAAGAAAGCAACTTCTGATGGATTTAACGGGACCTTGGCGGATCAATCAACTCCCATCCCTTCGGAAATCGCTACGGCTGTACGAGAGTACATCTCTTCGGATGTACTGAGATCATGCATCACGTCCTTCCACGAGCCATACTTTGTAGATGTGCAGAAGGAGTTGGCATCGCTCATTGCTACCATTGTGGTCTATTATAGCACAATCACATCAACACCAACTGACGTTCTCTTGGCACTGCCCAATGTGAATCCCGCAGAACTGGAGCGCCTAAATGCCTACGTCGCCAAGCCGGGATCCCACACTCGGCAACAGAGAGCAATCGTCTTGGAATTCCTAAAGGATCTCAAAGGAGTGAGCGTCTCAGAGATGGGGAAGCTGAATAAGGGCTTTGACAGTTCGAGCCGGTCTAAGCGCCCAGCCCGGAGCAAAATGGCACAGGGCTTCATGACTAGCGCTCCAGCAGCATCTGACGCTGCGGGCCGCAAGAGAGCAGATGCCGCAGGGGGCAGGGCTACGGCTGATGGCCTGGATGGCCTGGAGGGCATTTCTAATTTATTTGAGGGTTAAAAACAAAAGCTTTGGATAGCAGTTTAGGCTGCCAGAGTGCCAATAGAGGCGAACTAAAAAAGGATTTAACAATGGCGACAATGGGGCGCAACAGGAGTTTGCCTTTTCCCTATTGTCTTATACTGTTCTATATTATAGCACATCTTTTGCTTTATTAGAGCCTGTGGTGCAAGAGCCACAGGTGGAGGGTTGGAAGATATAAAGAAGAAATCTGAGAAAGGAGAGGAGCAAGAGGCTTTTCGTGGGAAGAAGCTGAGTAGTAGTGCCATATGCCATGCAGACTGGCGTAAGGAGGCATGGGATGAAGTTGTCATACCGCCTCAAGGCACCGCAGGGATTCTGGTAATTCAAGGTGGACAAAGCCACGAAAGGGGAGGAAGAGACTCGTAGTTACTAGTAATGTTAATGATATCTAGTAGCACAAGTTGGAGCTATTTGATAACTTGGACAGGCGTTTACACCTTTCTTCCGTCCAGTCCGTTTGTGAGCGTGTGTGCATCTGTCCTAGACCATGTCCAAATGGCGTGTTACTACAACCAATAAGTGCTAGAGGACCATGTCCAGAGGCGTTGCTGAAGGCGGTTTGAACCCCTGCCTAGCATCCCTTGGCTGAATTCCTACATGTCATGAAAATATTTCCGAGAGGTGCCAAGAGTGGTTGTTGTGATTGGGGCTGGGGCTTGTGTTGCCTAGGATTGTCAGTTGGACGTTTGGAAGTACGAGGTCCGGAGTCCGGATTTACGGCGGTTGGGTTGTGGTTCAGCTGTTTTGGAGGAGATATATGATTGAACGGTTCACCCCTTGTGTGACTTGGACGGGTGTGTATGCATGCATGTAGGCGAACTTGGTGGCATCAGCATCGCCATCATCCGTATGAGTACCTTGGTATTAGACTACAGGGGGCTGTCTGGAAGCATTGTGCGAGTATTTGCTTAGCTACTGAGTGCATGAGCATACATATGTGCCTGATATCGCAGGTAGACACGTAAGAATTACAGAAGAGTGGGAGGGAAAAGAGACAAGGGGGCACAGAAAGAGAGAGGCAAACATGAGTGTTGAGCTGAGCTGGGGCAGGGCCTCTATGGGTGTGACGTGCAACGAAGGGGGGGTCGCACGTACGAGGAGGCAACGCTGTGATCCGTCTCTCGCTTCGCGTGTTTGGCCTACCGGGGAGAGACGGTTCGGTAAAAGGACAGGCTTGGGATGGTGATGGTGGTTTTTTTGGCCAGGTAGGGAAGTAGGTTTTCTTGGCGGTTGGATTGCGGGCGTTGAAGGTTGGGGTGAAGATGGTGATGGTGATTTTATACTGTATTCTTACTTACATGGATGGAAGGGTTTGGGTTGCTACATGGATGGATGAACAAAAGTATGTGATTGACGCCGTCGTGGAGATGCATTAACGCATTAACACCAAAGCTCATCGGGATCTAGACGCCCAAAGGCTGCCAGTAGCCTCCATTCGGAACTGCACGTAGCCTCTTTTTGCGCACCCGCAGCATCCATTGGCCAGTGCTCTTATCCTCCCATCTCTCACCATCATTCTTTCCTCTGTTTTTCTATTCATAGTTTCTTTCAGCCGTCTTTTTGTTTCGTTTTCTTGGCCCCCGTAACAGCGGTGCCGTGCTAGTTCACCTGGAGCAGCGGCAGATGGAACCCCCCATGACACTCGTCAAACAGAAGCCGTTCCCTGTCGCAGCTAATTATAGCCCGAAGACCGAACTTTGACGGCTCGTGAGAGTTTGGCTTAGTGTAGGTGATAGGTATGGTATTGACATCAATGCGTTTCGGTGAGGCTTCTCGCTAGCCGCGCTTCTCCAGTGTGCTAAAACCTGCAGCTCTGCATCTCTGCATGGGAGACTTTGGCATTAAAATGGACTGCTGGTCTAGGCCAGGGGCTTGATCAGGTTGATCAGGTCACTCCGCAGCTTGACCCCCAACAAGCATAACTAGCATGGGTCTAAGTGGCAGCTTTCTCTAAGGATGGATGAGCTTTGATCCTGCTGTTGGTGGCATCTCTTTTCTTTTTTTATATTAAGTACGAGGCGCGGAGTCCGGACTTTGGGAAGTCCAATCTCGGCCAGCTGCTGCTTGAACGAACCGTGCACAGCAAATAAGAACTGTTGGATGAGCTTTTTTTGACCTGCGCAACGGTTGCACGGCTTTGTCTCCACTTTGGCAGTAAAAGAGTCTTCAGCGTTTCCCGGGATCTGGGATGTCAATTTGTCATGATATTGGTTGCGGGTGCATGTAAGAGTAAGATTCCAATACGGACGGATGGGAGATGTTGGAGATCAAATGATATGGACACCACCCATGGCACGGCACTCGCAGGAAACAGACCCGTCTAGCCCCTAGTTTAGCTGCTCGGTTAGCGGTCAAAGTCTCTTGTGCCCCAGTATATCATGCATGGATTTGATTGATTAGATGGATTCAATGGCGTTTACTCTACTGGCACCTGTCAGTTCAGTTCAGTGTCTGAGGCCTGGCAGAACTGAGATCCATGGATCCGCGACACGGCAGGTTACATCTGCTAAAGTACCTAGCCCAACGGCCACCGTAGAGCAGGGTGCGCGTACAGGTACAGGCTCAAAGACCAGCGCCTCCGCCGTGCTGCCTACACCCGTACCAATACCGACGCTTGAGCTTCGTGTCCCACGCAGGTACCGCCAAGATCTCGCTTCCAGGTTTCTTCGTGCGAAGTGCCGTGGCCATCCCATCACGCTGATGTGACGAGAGACGAATTTCACCCTCCCGCCAAACCCGTCCGTTTCCTTTCTTTTTCCTTCTTTTTCTCCGTTCTTTCAACCGTCTCACTTGATACTTGCTCTTGTGAGCCGTTTCCTGTTTGGCTGGTCTAGACTGCTGGTCCGTTGCATCGAGACCGTTCTTCATCCCTGGAGCCTCCTATTCCTTGTTCCTATTTTCAGTCTTTTTTCCCCCTCATTCGTCGTCATCCCGGAGCTCGCGCTTCACGTGTCCCTCCTTTATTCTTTTTTTCCAACATCTCCTCTTGTTGATACCTACGCCAGATCTGCAAAGGAAATCTGAATACAAGTGAGTTCGAGTCTGTTCGAGTAAAAGAGGCTGAGCCAGAGCGAGAGCCTGGCAGGCGAGCGGCAGAGGCTCCCCGGTTGACGGTTGACACGCCTGAATCTGACCAAGATCCCGGCTCGCTAGAAATCCTACAATCCGGATCCGGACTTCGCTTACAGCAGCAGTACGAAGTAGACGGCATACATCTCTAACACTACCTGCGATAGCTTCATCCACCACCACAATCCTTCATCAGGCTCTTGACGCTCTGTATAATTTTCCAGCCGCCCTAACTTTGGCTCCTTGGTTTCCTTGGCGCAGTCTCCAGACATCCAACTTCTTGTCCGATTCCAGATCTCGCTCCTCATTGCTCTGCCGTGTATATTCGCCACCACTTTATCCGGGAGTGAACATCCAACCATTCATTAGCTACATAGCCTCGGCAAATCAGACATCTATCTCGACAAGTCGCTGCTCAACTCCTCTCTCATCGCAAGATACATCGCTTCTCGCCTACCTGCCAACATTCGGCATTTCTCGTCACTCACTGTTGCACCATCATCCACCTGCCTGCCTTGTGACAGGTTGAGCAAACATTTCCCTTCGTGGCCTCTTGTTTACGGGCCCCCCTCCCTCTCCCCCATCGCCATTGGGAGTTGCTTGGCGCCCTCGGATTCTCGTCTCTCGAATCTTTTCTCCTTCACCGTCACCTCACGAAACCATACGCTGGCTGCCTCGTGAGCTGGCCACTCTACAATCCCGCTGCGATTCCATTTCTAAAGACGATCCCTCCGATTTCTCACTGCTTCTCCCCTTTTAGCCCTCTTTTTCTTTTCTCCGCCTCCTAGTACCGAGATAGGGCTGCGTGGCTTTTGACAACACGCTATTTCCTCCTCGTTCGAGCTCTCCCATACCGATTCGGCAAGAGGGTCTGGTCTAATTTCGTCCCATATCAGCCTCAACACACTCTTCCTCTCTCCTATATACCCATATCTCTATATATCCCCTCTCAAAGGTCTCCCGTCTGTACATTCATCTCATCGACGTTTCTGGTCACTTCTCCATGGTCCAATATCATGGTTTCGAGAATACGACATTCCAGCTCCGAACCCGAGATTTTGTGATATAAGCCAGCCAGCTCCGTAAATCCATCATGGTCTACCAAGGCAAGCCTTCGAGGGGCTGTCAAATGTGCCGGACTCGTCGCATCAAGGTACGTCTCTTTGCTCCTTGTCCTGCTATGAAGCTCCACGTCGAAACTCATCATCTACTAGTGTGACGAGACAAAACCTACATGCAACCAGTGTGCCAAGTCTCGCCGGCAGTGCCCCGGATACAGAGATGAGTTCGACCTGGTGTTTCGTAACGAGACCCAGGCGACGGAGAAGAGAGCGCAGCGGGCAACAAAAAAGGCTTTGGCGCAACGGATGACCAAATTTGCCCCCAGTTCTACGCCTGAACCAATGTTTTCAAACGGAGAAGATTCATCCGCTAACTCCTCCTTTGTGACATCTCAACACTTGTCCTCAATGGCTTCATATGGCCGCAAGAATCAGCAGACCCCTTGGACCGGCCTTTACTCCTTACTGCAGAAGCCGCAGATGGACTTGGACGGCCAGGCGACTTGCCACTTCCTCTCCAATTACGTCCTCATCCCCCGGCAAGGCAACGGACGCGGGTTCCACGAGTACGTAGTGCCATTGCTGAGGGCAGAAGAGGTGGCCCCTCATTTCAAGGCCGCGTTCGACGCCTGCGCGATGGCTAGCTTCGCCAATACCCGGGGAGACCAGCTTCTAGTTGAACGCGCCTTACGTATTCATTCAAAGGCATTGGGGGCTATAAATGTAGCCTTGAACAACCCAGACACCATCAAACAGGATTCTACACTGGCGTCAATCCTCTTGTTGGGGCTCTTCGAAAACATTACAACCAGAAACCTGGGCATGCTGGCTTGGGGACCTCATATCCGTGCCGCGATCCAGCTTGTCAGGAAACGGGGCCGCAAGCAACTGCGGACCAAAATCGGCGTCGCCTTGTTCATTGCAGTGCGAACCCAGATGGTAGGCTCTTCCTCTGTCATGCCACGTGTTTGATTCCTCGTATGCTTTAATATCTTTCTGTTCTGACTGTAGTTTTCGTAGATTGTCCACACGCTCAGTACTGCCAAACCGCCTCTAATGCAGTCGGAGTGGTGGCTTAATTCAGATTCTGTCCGGGATACGTATGCTTCTCAGTGTCAGAGGCTCGGTCTTCGCACCGGGGAAATCAGGGCAGAGGTAAACCGACTCATGAGCCAGCTCCCTCGAAACATGCAAAGCGTTGAAGCTATGAAAGGCATGATTAGACAAGCTCGGGAGGTGGACTTTGAGTGCGTCCGATGGGCGGAGACGCTTCCAGACCATTTTAGATACCGGACAATCCTCTGGCAAGATGAAATTCCCGATGCCGACTATAGTCAGCTGGAAGTGTTCCCAGGCCGCGTCGATGCCTACCCAGACTTGTGGGTGGCCAGCATATGGGGCATGATGCGAATATCACGAATCATCCTGGCGTCAGTCGTGATTCGGTGTACAGCCTGGGTCTGCTCACCTGTCGACTACCGCACAGCCCCAGAATATGCCACAGCGAGGAGAATATGCGTGGAGAACATCACCGATATCATAGCTTCGGTACCCTACCAGCTCGGGTGGTTTAGCACGCGAAAGCACCTGTTTCAGCAAGACAGCCTTTCCGGGTTTGCCTGCGGCGAAGACGATACTTACAAAAGCCTCTCTGGATACTTTTTAACTTGGCCGTTGGCTTGTATCCAGGGACAAGACTACACGACTGATATCCAGCGGACCTGGGCTCGTGGACGGCTCACCTACATCGGAAAGCATCTTGGCGTTTCGTACGCTCTCATGCTAACTCAGGTATGAAATCATCTCCCATTTCCGTTTCCCATAGCCTCTTTACGGCACGCACATGCGCAGGTATGGTTCGCTAACAGCTGTCATCAAACCGCAGCTCCAATACCGGACCCCCTCTATGCTCATCAAAATGGATGGCACAATGGCCAACAGTCCGTCTGTCAACGTCGAGAAGCTTCTCTCCATGAAAGTCGCAAAACCGTCTGAAGTTTTACCCACGATGCCCATGGCACCGCAGCTTTTCCGGCAGCAGATGTTCCAGGGTCAGCCGACTGTATTGGTACGTGAAGCAGCTGGAGAGCCAGCCATGGGTCATCTGCTAACTTGAGAGGACAGTTGACGCAGCACGCTATTCCGACGTACGACGATACAAGTCCAGAAGGGGATTGAGATGCAAGACCATATAGGCCGTTTCTTATTTGTTATTTCGAAGGCGCAGGCATCGGGCGATCAACCGAGGAAAAGGAAAGGTTGGGCTAGGCGCACAGGCTAGGAGCATGCCATCCTTGAATTTGGCAGTGTCATCATTTTGGTCTTTTTTGGGCGAATGATCAGTGTGGATGCGTTTAAGATAGAGTTAAATTTTAGGATATGTATGACGGCCTATTAGATGACTTGTTCAGTCAGTCAAGCGACGGCCGTGAGTTTGGCAGCCAAAGGCTCCTCCGCAATACATTTCCAAAGATGTTTTATCCGTGAAAAGTAATAAAAACCAAGGCTTCCTCCCATTCAAGTCCTAATCGGCGAACTCTCATCAGTGCAAATAATACCTATCCCATCTGTCACATGTCATTTTGACATTTGGATTTCAAGTTGAGTCGTCAAGCTTATTCCCGCTTTGTTATGTTATTTCGAGCCTTTCCGCTTCCTATAATCCCAAAGAAACATTAGTTTTGCATAAAAACACCCCCCACGACAAAGCAAATAGCTTCTCCAGGTTCCCCCCAATGGGGATTAGATATAGGTTGCAAAAGGTGTATCGTTGTGCTCACATTTCCTCGTCCCTCTGCGCGGTCCCCAGGTTCCATGCCTTGACGACGTAGCTCTGGGTCTTGTCGACGTATTTCTCGTTTTGCATGTGCTTGATGCCGACGCGGACGCCGTCCTTTGTGAAGACGACGTTCTTGCGGCCCATGCGCTCGGACGCGGTCTCGCGCATCTTTGTGAAGGAGAGGTAGATTTGGTAGAGGACCCAGCCGCCGCCGCTGAGGAGGGCGATGGCGATGATGAGGGGGATGATTTGGCTGGAGCAGAGTGGAAGATGCATGTTAGTTCGGGTTGTCTTTCTTTGCTTAGATTTAAGTAAGGGATGGGGGAGAGAGAGAATGAGAGAGAGATCTTACCCCAAGGTTGACGCCATGATATTCAGGAGGGAGTGGCGCGAGGCGTTAAGCGGGGGATGCGGTAGGCGGCTTGTTGTAAAGTAAATCTGGGCGATCGAATATAAGCCCGGGTATCAAGGTTTGTATTAAAGGCGATTTAGACGGCGAGGCGCAAACGAAACAGGCGACTCTTGCGAAATGGACGTGGCGCGGCCAGGTGATCGATGTCAAAGGAGTGGAAAGAGTTAGAACGAAGAAAGAGCAGCAAGGCCGAACTGTTAGAAAAAAGAACTGAACCCGTGACGGTTTGGAGGAACTGAAAAGAGGGAGCGTGGAGAAGCAAGTGATAGCTTGGAGCGATCGAAAGTTGGAGGGAGGGAATGGGAATGCAAAAGATTTAAAGAATGGATGCGAATTGAATGCATGTGCAAGTGGAGGAGGCCTCAGCTTTGGGGATTTTTTAGCTGCACTGGCGATTGGATTCTCGATTATTACTGCCCGAAATAGTAGCTGCACTACATATGTCTTTGTGCTGCGGGTTGGCAGCACTAGACCGGGTTGTTGATTAAGGCGATCAAGGGCTAGAAGTTGAGCATATTCCCGTCAACCGCGCCTTTTTTTGGCTGTCTTCTGACTGTTCGTTTGTTTCCCCTTGCCGAATTTCATGGTGATGCTTCCAGGGTCTTCATCTTGTTAGTTCGCGTTTGCACAAGCCAGGGGGGCCGCAGCCTGCAGTTACAGCGGCTCCCAGTGGGCTGTTGGCGACGCTAATGCGCTGGGGGCAGGTGGGCTGTGGCGGGCTAGCGAGGGGGACCTGAAAGTGGTATTACTGCATCAAATCCCATGGATCTATTATTATCGTCCGTGGTCTATTTGATGTAGAGAGCATGGAGAGCAGAGCAGAGCATTGACGCAGCTACTGCGAGGAGACGCTTTGCGTCAATTGCATTGATGGTTCCTGCAGGGTTCGTCTGAAGATGGGTGACATTCGCACTAGAAGACGCTCCTTGATATGGTATCAGATATATGGGCAATTAATTGATGAGTCACTGGCAGCAAAAGAAGGAGCTCGAGAAGAGAAAAAGAAAAAAGAAAGAGTCGGTAACACAGCGTTGAATCGCTTCAGCTCGTGTAAGCAATTAATCGCATCAGCACAGCCGGGGAGCTTAGACGCGGTACTGCAGACAGATTCCCCACAGCGAAAAATGTCCTAATCGGGGGTTCGCAGCAACGGCGATGATGATGATGATGATGATGGACAGGGGGGAGAGTGAACAGTCAGTCATAAGGGTATCAGATGTCAATTAATATTGATTGATTACTGCATTGCACTGCATGCATCGACGGGTGAACCACTGCGTTGCCCTTGTCTTGTCTGCCTTGGCGGGGAGATTGGAGTCTGGATAGGTTGCCGAATCCCGTCCGCTGTTTGCTTCAACTGCAGGTGGTGAAGAGCCCATGGTTTTCAACCAACTTTTGAGGATCAACAGCTACCCTGCAGTTTGATGTATTGTGTGTGGCTTTTGAGCGGAAACATGTCGTAATTAGATGCAAGATCCGAGATTCAGCTGTTCTCGTCGCGGCAAGTCATCAGGAACCAGTCATCTGCCATCTACCCCGTGTTTAGATCTACCACGTGGCTTGATTCGAGCTTATTGCTGAGGATCAACATTGTTACCTGGCCGAACATGCCTGCTACCGTGGTTGATGGCATATGCCACTTTTTGGCCACCTTTCAACAAGTACCTGTACGCGTACCAATACGGCATGTATCCAGCTACGTGTTTTCAACGGCCTCACAATGTCTCGAAGCTTAACAGTGATGTGGATACCTCGTGTCTTTAGAAAATGTTTAGGTGTCCAATGCCAAAGTCGTTCTATAAAACCCACAACTGCCAATACGACTACAACACAAACAATATTGACCTGCATTACTGGAGTCACTGCTACCTTTACCTGTTAGTGTCTGTTAGTACCTCTTACTCCACCGCGTCTCAACCTCAACGCCTCCCTAGCCACAGCGCCCCTCTTTGTGTGGCTCAGAGGCGGTGTCTAATTACCTTAGTATCCAAAAAGGACACTCTACCTATCGGCTGGACGACAAGCAGTGACGCCCACCAACGAATCTTGATCCTGCTTCCGCCTGCCAATCCACCCAGACGGCTGGCTTCGACATCGAATTGTTCGATCCTTCGACTGTCAGACTCAACCTCGGCCTTTTCATCCCCTCGACCGTCGCCCCGTGGTCAAAGGCAGAGCTTTCTCGCCTAGAGTAAACGCTCCTCTCGAGGCTCAGCCCTCCCCACCGACCGAATTCTTATCACAACATCCCTCGCCTCTGATCGCGCTCGGAGTGACGACCTCGTCCTACTCAATCTCATCATGTCGGCACCCCCCGGTGATGGCTACGGCCAGCCGCTTGACCAGCAAGCCCAGGAACAGCCATACGATGGCCAGGCCGCACATCACGCCCACGAGGCCGCTGCGGGCAAGAAGAAGAAGCGAGGATATGCGGCGCAAGCTTTCGAGGTCGGCACAGGAGCCAATGCTTTAGCTGGCGGCCAGCTACCAGTCGGACAGCAGTACGGCGTGCCGCCAGTCCAAGGAGGTGCTGCTCCTTACGGCGCCTATCCGCAGGGCGAACCTCAACCTGCTGCTGGCGGACCCGCGGCGGCTGGATACCAGTATCCCCAAGCCGGCTATGGCGCACAGCAACCCGTGCCCGCATCGCAGCCCGCATATGGCGGCTACCAGGCTCCGGATCAGGGATACCAACCGCCGGGTGGTCAGGGTCCTGCCGCTGGCATCGCCGGCATCACCCAGGGCATGGCTGGCATGCAGATGGGAAGCCAGCCTCAGCCCCCGCAGATGGCCCAAGCAAACAGGCCCGCTGCTCTCAACCAGCTGTATCCTACGGACCTCTTGACCCAGCCTTTTAACGTCACGGAGCTGGATCTGCCCCCTCCTCCAATCATTCTCCCGCCCAATGTAAGATTGACATCCCGCCCAATATGCCATGCGCGATGACGTGTGCTAATATGAGCTGCGTTTTCTTTATAGACCAGCGTGACTGCCTCACCGGATTCCAACTGCTCTTCGCGATACATTCGTTCCACCATCAATGCCGTCCCCACATCCAACTCGTTGCTCAAGAAGTCCAAGCTGCCGTTTGCTCTCATCATCCAGCCGTACGGAGCTCTTCATGACGACGAGGATCCCATCCCTGTGGTCCAAGATCAGGTCATTTCACGTTGCCGAAGATGTAGGACGTATATCAACCCATTTGTTACCTTTTTGGACCACGGCCACCGCTGGAGGTGTAACATGTGCAACCTGAGCAACGATGTGCCCCAGGCTTTCGATTGGGATGCTGCGGCCCAGCAGGCTGCCGACAGATGGCGCCGCCACGAGCTCAACCACGCCGTCGTCGAATTTGTTGCCCCCCAGGAGTACATGGTCCGACCACCCCAGCCCCTGGTGTACCTCTTCCTCTTTGACGTCAGCTATGCGGCTGTTTCCAACGGCCTCTTGGCCACAAGTGCCAGGACCATTCTGGACAGCTTGAACAGGATACCCAACGCGGATCGCCGAACTCGCCTTGGTTTCCTCGCTGTCGACTCTAGCCTTCACTACTTCTCCATCCCCAAGGATTCAGAAGAGAATGGCGAGACCAGCATGCTCGTGGTCAGCGACCTCGACGAGCCCTTCTTGCCGGTGCCCCACGACCTCCTGGTTCCCTTGACCGAGAGTCGCCAGAGCATCGAAAAGTTCCTCCAGAAGCTGCCGGACATGTTCCAGAACAACCAGAGCAACGGTTCGTGCATGGGCTCCGCCCTGCGTGCAGGACACAAGCTCATCTCTGCGCTTGGCGGAAAGATTGTTGTCCTCACAGCCTCACTTCCCAACACTGGTGTCGGAAAGCTGGACATGAGGGAAGACAAGAAGCTCTTGGGAACCTCCAAGGAGAGCAGCCTTCTGCAGACTTCGAACAGCTTTTATAAGAGCTTTGCCGTCGAGTGCTCCAAGAACCAGGTTTCTATTGACATGTTTTTGTTCTCATCCCAGTACCAGGACGTGGCCTCATTGAGCAACTTGCCGAGATATACCGGTGGACAGACTTGGTTCTACCCAGGCTGGCACGCTTCACGACCGGAAGACGCTCTCAAGTTTGCCTCCGAGTTCAGCGACTACCTGTCGTCCGAGATTGGATTGGAAGCCGTCCTCCGAGTTCGCGCGACCACTGGTCTGCGCATGAATGCCTTTTACGGAAACTTCTTTAACCGAAGCTCAGATCTCTGCGCATTCCCGGCTTTCCCCCGCGACCAGTGCTACGTTGTTGAAGTTGCCATTGACGAGAGTCTTACTAAGAACGTGGTATGCCTCCAGGCGGCCGTACTGCACACCACATGCAATGGAGAGCGCCGCATTAGGGTCTTGACTCTGGCCCTGCCGACAACGACGAACCTGTCGGACCTGTACGCGTCTGCAGACCAGTCCGCCATCACAGCCTACTTCAGCCACAAGGCCGTCGAGAGAGCGCTCAGCAGCGGCCTGGATGCGGCCCGAGACGCCCTGTCAGCCAAGGTTACCGAGCTTCTCCAGACCTTCAAGAAGGAGCTCGCCGGCGGCAGCATGGGTGGCGGCCTGCAGTTCCCTGCCAACCTCCGAGGACTTCCCCTCCTATTCCTCGGCCTCACAAAGAATGTCGGCTTACGAAAGTCTGCACAAATTCCTTCCGACATTCGATCAGCCGCCTTGTGCCTCTTGTCCACACTTCCGATCCCGCTCTTGATCCGATACATTTACCCCAGGCTCTACTCTCTGCATGACATGCCCGACAATGCCGGTGTCCCGGATGAGGCCACAGGCCAGATTACCCTACCCCCTGCACAAAACCTGTCATCGGAGAGACTGGTGCCATACGGCCTCTATCTGATTGACGACGGCCAGGTGCAGTTCTTGTGGGTGGGCCGCGATGCCGTTCCTCAGCTCATCGCCGATGTCTTTGGAGTGGAGGACCGCACACAGGTTCACGTCGGCAAAGGACGGGTTCCCGAGCTCGAAAACGACTTCAACGAGCGCATTAGAGCCGTTATCCAGAAGAGCCGTGATCACCGAGCACTCGGCGTGGGAAGCATCACTGTGCCGCACCTGTACATTGTTCGGGAGGACGGCGAGCCATCTCTCAAGCTGTGGGCGCAAACGCTGCTCGTCGAGGACCGGGCAGACCAGGGAGTAAGTGCGGCACAGTGGCTTGGTTCACTTCGAGAAAAGGTACGTCAACTGACACCCTCCTAAATAAAAAACCCTATGGATGACACGCAATAGCTAACATGATAAATCATGTAGGTTGTGCAATAATGAATGTTAAGGATTGTATGTGAGCGGTGGTGTTGCAATAATAATTGTATAGACTAGGTAGTGATGGGGAATCTCATGGTGGCCGGCCTTTGGCCAAGAAAAAAAGAGGGCGAGTATGAGGAGATGGGACTATGTCTTTTTATCATGGTAAACGAACAAATATTTCAACAAATGGTCGCTTGTAATTTGAAGTATTGAAGATGTGTTTCTTGAGACTTGGCCCAGTCCTGTAGCTGAGTACGTTGTTTCAATCGGACAATGTTTGTCTACTTTCTCACCTAGGTAGGCAACTATCTAGCCTCATCAGGCATTATCTTGCTTTTATATCACAAGTGCCAAGATGCTATTCTTGTCTTGCATCTCGGCATCGTTGCCTGCGGTTCCAATGCGGCGGACGGCGATAGAGGCCGGACGGCCGGCTGTTAAAAAAAGGTACTGGAGCAACTTTGTTTCGTCGGCGGGACGGAGGCAGCGAGTGGCGTGTTTTGTCTGATTGGGTTGGGAGTACTCCATAAATACGGGCCAAGTTTTTCTTTTGAAACGACGCTGGAGAAGAACCTCTAACGTCGTGGTTTGAGGTTGGGCCCCCCTTTATTGGGACTGGGGGGAATTTGTGATTTGCGCCGCAGGTGGGAGTGTGATGAAACAGGCGAGGGGGACGCTTGACTGACCAATGGGGATGGAGATTAGGCGCTTAGGGGAAAGAAGAGGGTTAGTTGCTTTGTGATGATGGATGCAGTCGTGAGATGGATGAAAGAAGGGGGATAGGGTGTATAAAGGGATCATATGACTCATTGGGCATGCATCGTATGGATTAGATTGTGATGTTGATGTTGGTGAATATCGACGAGAGGTTTGTTGGTTGTGATTGATGGCTGTTGAAGATGAAGTGAAGAAGCGCCTGGACCATGTTCAGACGGAACTTCAAACGCGCTGGCGGGCGGGCTGAGCCTGTAAGATGCCCCAGACGCCCCCATGTCGTTACTCCTGCCGAGCGGCCTGCGCTATGGAAGCCTTTAGTGGGCTTTAGCTCAGGCGGGTGTTGGATTGGATTGGATAGGCCAGGCACGAGTAGGTTGTTGAACGCCATCGGCATAGAAACAAGTAAGACGGCCAACTTGCCAGACACTTTGCTGCTTGTGATGAATATGAGGAGTGCATAATCAACCCGAGCTTACTGCGGTGTAATCACTTCCCCTCCCTCTTTACAATTGATGATAAGAAAATTCTCTCTACCTTGTCATCTGAGCTTTGGCAAGAACAAAGCGCACCTCAACCTTTGAAGACTGGGGTACAAGCTACCTATGCGGTCAAAGAAATCTTTAGCAATCCCGTTCTAGAAACAGACCCTTGTAGCCCTTTGTTTTTGAATTCCCAGTTGAGGTCTTTGTTTCAACAACCCACAAAGGAACCTCCCGGAAAAGGGCATCCTGTATGTTGCATTAGCCGTATGCCGGCGTTTTGACAAGCCGTATCTACATGCATGCATTCTCCTACGGCATTTCCCCGTCACCCGTCCGTCAACTTGTCACCCGTCTCCTCCCGTTTGGCCAGTTCCCCCTCCTCCTTCTCAGGCATAGGGCATTGCTGTTTCGAGCCTTTCAAAACCGGGCTCGATACGGGTATTGAAACGAGCAGCGCTGTTTCGATCTGAGCTGCACCAGGATCGGCAGGTTGTCACAGGACAGTTGCAAGGGGCCACCAGCGGACCCAAGCGCGGCCTGAACCCGTATAAACGGCAACGAACCTGTAACTCCAGGCGGCTCTTGTATTCCATGCATCTGTCTTCGAACAAGCTCCGTGCCCATCAGCATCAATTCCCTGCAACGACCTATCGAAGCTAGTACTGGCAACATACAGTAATTGGTAGCCCAGGCCTGCTCTGTCTGCAACCCCCCTTGACTGGCCCTCCTAACCTAGCCCGCCCCCGCTGGCGCTCCTGAATTATTGCTCGTACAAAGCAACCAAAGCTCGCTAACGCTCCTCAGCTGAGCACCGCAAAGATACAAAGGCAGGTATTGGGCCACCCCACTTTGGCCAGCACGCACCTTCGACCCCGCAGCCAGCGACTCGTGCTTCTCGTCAACACACCGAGACTTCCATATCATTTGCCAGAAGCCCGTCCGTCTTTGTCTTGTCTTTGTCGTCTACTCGTATTCTTATTTCATACATTATCCTTATTTCGAGACTGAGCGCATTTCCTTTCCGTCTCTTCAACTCCTCTTTCTTCAGCTCCCAAGATAAGCGTTAGCAGCTCCTCTGCATCTACGCGCCCGTTCCTTTTCCCACTTTCTGTTCGTATAGCCGCGATCCCCCCCTCATCTGCCACGACAAGAGCCTCAAACTGACTCTGTCTGTCTAGTTCGCTGAGTGGAGTTTCCATTTAGTTGGCTTATCCGCATATTAGCCTGCGGGCACCGACGAGAATCTCCAACGCATACGGAGAGGCTTTTGTTCACCCTTTCCCGCTTGGTGCTGCGTTGTGTTTCCGCTCTCGAGCTCGGACACCAACCTTTAGCCGTTACCATCACCCGCCCACACCCAACTACCTCAGCTTCAAGTCGCGCAAAGCGCAAATCCGACCATCATGTCTCGGTCGAACCCCCCCAACAATGCGTCGGCATCACGCAAAATCTCCTTCAACGTCAGCGAGCAGTATGACATCCAGGATGTCGTTGGCGAGGGAGCCTACGGAGTCGTTTGGTAAGTTCCTGCTAATCCGGACTTGCGGTCTGGATGGATGTAGCTTCACACGCCCAGATTCTAACAGCATTGGGGTAGCTCTGCCATTCATAAGCCGTCCGGGCAAAAGGTGGCCATCAAGAAGATCACCCCCTTCGACCACTCCATGTTCTGTCTGAGAACACTGCGAGAGATGAAGCTGCTGCGCTACTTCAACCACGAAAACATCATCTCCATCCTTGATATCCAGAAGCCTCGAAGCTATGATAGCTTCAACGAGGTCTACCTTATCCAAGTATGTCTCCCCGGAGCTTCGCAAGCTTACCCTGCCCTTTGTCGGCGCACTTGCTTACCATAAAACTTTTGTTCAGGAACTCATGGAGACGGATATGCACAGAGTCATTCGAACCCAGGACCTCTCCGACGACCACTGCCAGTACTTTATCTACCAGACGCTGCGAGCGCTCAAGGCCATGCACTCGGCAAACGTTTTGCACCGAGATCTCAAGCCATCCAATCTCTTGCTAAATGCCAACTGTGATCTCAAGGTCTGCGATTTCGGTCTGGCTCGATCCGCTGCTTCCCAGGAGGACAACTCTGGATTCATGACCGAATACGTTGCCACGCGATGGTATCGTGCCCCCGAGATCATGTTGACCTTTAAGGAGTACACCAAGGCTATTGACGTTTGGTCTGTTGGCTGTATTTTGGCTGAGATGCTCAGCGGCAAGCCTCTGTTCCCCGGAAAGGACTGTAAGTTGGCACTTATGCCAAGCTCTTTACGCAAATAAATGCTGACACAAGGGCCTTTTCAGACCACCACCAGCTGACCCTGATCCTGGATGTGCTTGGCACACCGACGATGGAGGATTACTACGGCATCAAGTCTCGACGAGCAAGAGAATACATCCGCTCGCTGCCCTTCAAGAAGAAGGTGCCTTTCCGCACCCTCTTCCCCAAGACTTCTGACTTGGCCCTGGACCTCTTGGAGAAGCTGCTGGCGTTCAACCCCGTCAAGCGAATCACGGTGGAGGATGCCCTCAAGCACCCCTACCTTGAGCCATATCACGACCCTGAGGATGAGCCTACCGCGCCTCCGATCCCAGAGGAGTTTTTCGATTTCGACAAGCACAAAGATACCCTGAGCAAGGAGCAGCTGAAGCAACTGATTTACCAAGAGATTATGCGGTAAAAGTTTGACCATGATTTTCAGAGCTCGATGAAGCACGTTTGTTGGAGAAGATTGTTGCAATTGATAAACAAAGGTGAACAAAAGCGGAGGTATTTGCGGAGGAGATAGAGCAATGAGATGAGACGAGATTGCAAAGAAAGGATATCAGACTTGGCCGGGCCAAGACGAGCGGATAGCAAAGCAAAGAGGAACGAGACGAGATATGAAACGAATAAATACACTGGCCTCGGATGGCAGCTTCTTTTTTTTTTTATGCTCAAGTTTTGGTCGTTTTTTTTCGGGGAGTCGTTCAATAGCCTGCGCATCTCGACGAATACACGAACATGGTTGATGATGTATATGAAGTGTTTTATTACCTACTATGTATGCAAAGCCACTGAAGTTTATAGGTAGATTAGCTTTACAAGATAGCACATTGGAATGTTCTTAGAACTATTTATACTACGGCACGAGCATATATATTTAGCATCAAAAGGCTGGTCCCGGCCGAGGTGCGGGGCGAGTGTCGCGATCGACATGGGACGGCTGTTTTCTGTTTTCTGCAGTGGCCTGTTGGTCTCGGGCCAGGCCAATGACAGCATGATTCGATCCAGGCCAACCCCACCAGGCAGAGGCAAAACAGCAGCAAGCTTGGCCCTGTCCAACAGCTAAAAAGCTGCCTGTGACATAGGAGCCCACCTCTGTAGGCCACGCAGGCATTAATAACTTGGTGTCTTACCTTGCGCAGGTACACGCAGCTTTTGCACCTCGGATTCTGATCACGCTCTGGTTTCTCTCCCCTTCTTTTCTTCTTCGGCATTCCTATCGGCTTCCCCTTTGCCCTAATTCCATGGCCGTCCGGCTTCTATCGCTCGGCTGGCGGGTCTCGTCTTTGGATACATCGTAACTGCTCGCGGCTGCTTACCGCCATACCGCAATTGAACAATTCTGCCAGCATTACCAACCTGGTATTACTATACCTGACCTGGGCCTGATACATACTTCTGGGCAGCGGAAAGATCAACATACTTCTTGACCTTCCGGCTTATACCATCAGCTCTAGGGCTGCTTACCACAAGGGGGCTTTTTCCCACGCCAGAGGCCAAAGGCAAAAAAAAAAGGAAGAAAGCTGGCAGCAATGTGGACGGGCCTGATGCGGCGCTTCTCGACGGAGGACACCCGCGTGGGCAGCGAGTTTGACGAAGACGCCGAGAGTCATCACAGCCACAGCCACCACCATCATCTCAAGGATGGCATCAACGACGTCTACACGCCGACGCTGCGCACGCTGAGCCCCTTCCGGCCGCCGCCGCTGGACCCGGTCGTGCTGCACGGATACAAGGAGAACACGCCGGCGGGCTCGAGGCTGCTGACGAATGTGGTGGCCGAGGAGATTCGCACCATGGTGCCGGAGCGGCTGCGCATTACGGAGGACTGGCGCCTGGTGTATAGCCTGGAGCAGAACGGCACCAGCCTGGCGACGCTGTATCAGCGGTGTCGGCAGTATGAGGGCATGAGGGTGGGCTTTGTGCTGGTTGTCAAGGATCAAGAGGGCGGGGTAAGTTTTGTTTTGTTTTGTTTTGTTTTTCGTTTGTCTTGTGGAAGCTTGAATCAAGCTGGATTCGGGATATATAGAGAGATGGTTTTACTGACTTGACGCAGACGTTTGGTGCCTACCTCTCCGAGTATCCTCATCCCGCCCCGTCCTACTTTGGCAACGGCGAGTGCTTCCTGTGGCGAGCCTCGACGCTGACGTCTCTCCCGCCGCCGCCGTCCGCGGACACGACCCATCTGACACGCAGCACGACGCTCGCTCCCCCGTCACGGTCCGGCGCCTCGACGCCCGGGATCCGCTTCAAGGCGTTTCCCTACAGCGGCCTCAATGACTTCTATATTAACTGCGAGACGGGCTTCCTGAGCGTGGGGTCGGGCGGCGGCCATTATGGCCTGTGGCTGGACGACTCGCTCGACGTGGGACACAGCGCGACGTGCGAGACGTTTGGCAATGAGCCGCTGAGCGACGCGGGGCCCAAGTTTAGCGTTATTGGCGTTGAGCTGTGGGTGATTGGAGCGTGATGAGGTTGTATGCCTTTGCTTGAACTACCTACCTTAATTTGCCTGTTACTGTGGGATGAGTGGTCTACCTTGGTAGATCGTCTGCCGGAACCTCATTCTTCACTCCGTCCTATTTGATTGCCTAATGGAGACAGATATCACCGACATGAGGTCTGTCGAGCATGATGCAGATCATGCAATGCATAATTCTACTATATAAGAGGTGCAGGAAGACTTGTCGAGAATTATGGGTGAGATGGGGAATGATAATAAGAAGAAACAAAGTGAAGAGAAGGAAGAGGAAGAAAGGAAGCAGTGGAAGAAGACACTCCCTTGAGAAAATTTGATGCCTAGACAAGCAGACAGACAGACAGACAGACGCTTTATACTATGATACCCCAGAAAGCCAATTGACTGAGCGCCGTCTCCCTCCTCTATCTTTATTCCGCCTTTGTTTGACTTTGTATCTATTCTTACAGTGTGTTACAGTGGCTTTCCAAAACGCCAATGGCCAGCATTAGCTCTACCGGTTCTAAATTCCTCCTCTTGCTTGGTCTCTCTATCCGTCCTCATTGCTACTATGACGTCCTCTCTAATCTCTTCTTTTGAAAAACCACAATCCCATCTAGGATTCCCTCTGGCGTCGGTGTTTCAGCGCAAACATCAGGCTCAAAACCAAAATTCTTGACAAGATGAGTTCTCGTCGTGGGTCCAATCGTAGCGACAAACGTCCCATCGTCCCGCCGTCCAGAAAACTGGCCCGTTGAGGGATCCAGCACCCCAAGACCGCGGAGCATGCTATCACAGCCCGTCGGCGAGAAGACGACCACCCAGCGCGAGGGCCTGTGCTGCGTCTTGCTCAATATCGCTGCGAAGTCGTCCGGGAATGACGGCATCTCACCCGTGCCGTAGACGACTTCCTCGACGACGGGGATCCTGCGGTCTTCGGGGAGAGATGGGTCCATCAGGGTTCGGGGGATGATATCCCTGCGCTGCTCGCCTACGAGGAAGAGCAAGGGGGGCAGTTGTCGGGGATGGTCTTTGCGGTGCCACTCGGCGTAGTGGTCGAGGATGAATTGGGCGAGGGCGTCGCCGTTGCCGGTGTGGCTGCCGAAGATTTGGAGGGGAGGATGTTGGGAGACGGCGGAGAGGGCGCGGGTGGTGGCTGGGCCGACGGAGTAGATGGGGATGTGCTGTAAGTGAGGCCAGGCGGGATCATCTGTGACGAGCTACGTTAGCTTAGGGGTTACGGTATCGTTGAATAGATGCGAAGGTACGAACCTTTTGATGCTTCGTCTTCTCGGACTACATGCGCAAATGCCTCGACTGCCCTCTGTGAAGTGAATATTAGCCCGCCGAATTCGCAGTCGGGATTGCTCCCGATGCGCTTCTCGCGGAGCAAGTTTCGGAGTCTGTCTACTCCCTTTTCTTCGAATTTGTGTTGTAGGACGGGTACAAAGGTTGGTTCGAAGAGGGGAGTGTGAGAAGGAGATGAGAAGAGGTCTTCGTATGCGTCGGATGGGCTGGATTTTGTCTTGAGGAGGAGGACCGGGATCGGCTGGTCTTGAGGCGCGGAATTGGAGGATGACATGGTGGAAGCTAGACTAGAATAGGGTGGAGGTTGCTGAAGAGTATTTGGTGCATGGAATTGAGATTAATGGCAATGCTCTAAATAGGGGGAAATGTAATTGAAGCTACGATTGAGCGACAGATTATACAGTCACGATGTTGAGCTGTGATGTTGCTGACATCTGACGAGCTAGTCCGTCGTCGTCCTATGAACTTACAATACTAGTGGATGACGATGGCTTGGAGGGGCGGAGGGGCTACCCGCAGCTTTATCGATAAGAAAAAAAAGTGGCCGGACTGACGGGTTAGAGGCGGTTCCCAAGGGCTGACAAATTAACGTGCAAGATACTGTATGAACCGATGTTGAGACTATTCCATCTTTATATATCTTTTCTTCTCCATCATTTCATCTTTGTTGATATTTTGGCTGCCACTTAGAACACGATTGGGGCGAGTGAGTGAGCGTGAGTGTTGGTTTACGAGCACTACTGGGACGTTCTCCTACCGATAAAAGAAAAGAAGAAGAAAAAAAGATGGCCGAGGAAGCATCGTTTCGAGACGCAGTTGCGTCTGTTCCTGGGCTCTCGGGTCCTTCTGAGTCTGTTGCTGCCGACCAACAGCCCAAGAAGTTCCCCAAGGGAGTGGTGCTGGGCAAGGATGGCAAACCGTAAGTATCTGCCTCTTCCTCGTATATGCACTTGTGTCTACGCTTGTGCCTTTTTGGCATTGGATATTGGATCAAGTATGGTAACAGTGCCCTGTCTATCAAAAGATGTCGAAGCTGCACATCATTTGCTTCCTGGGCCGCACAGACAAAAAAAGACGCCGCCACCGGCAGCAGAGCAGTATCTACGAGTACAACAGCCGTTGCCTCGGGCCCTCCGGCCGACTGCCCGCCCGACGTCGAGACCCTTGGCCGGAGCACCTGGACGCTCCTCCATTCCATCGCGGCACAGTACCCAGAAACGCCCTCGCAGACGCAGAAGTCGGATTTGCTGGGCTTTGTCGGGCTCTTCTCCAAGCTGTACCCGTGCTGGGTATGCGCTGAGGACTTCCAGGGCTACTTGGCTCGGCAGAAGCCGCAGGTGAACAGCCGCGACGAGTTTTCACAGTGGCTATGCCGGGCTCACAACGACGTCAACAAGAAGCTGGGGAAGCCTGAGTTTGACTGTTCGAAATGGGATGAGCGCTGGAGGACGGGTTGGAAGGATGGCCGATGCGACTGATTGCCATCTTCTCGTCAATGGAATGGAAGAATGTGTACGATATGAAGGAGGAGGGAATTTTTTTTTTGGAAAAAGGGGGAAAGAATAAAAAATTGTATGATTACTAGGGGGCTGATGCATTGACAGCCATAGATGGACGGCGTTTTTGGGAAGCGTTGGGAGTTGGGAATAGGGGCAATAGACAGTTGAGAGATGTCAGGCCGGGCCATGGTACGAGGTATCATGACTTGTGTGCGCATGGTGGCGAGAGCCTGCGAGCATGCCACGAGAGGAGAAGGAGAAAATCTTTGCTCATACTCGCACCTCAACCTATCGACTTATCAATTCCACTATCAAATTTCGCAATCAGAACTCGTCAACCTGCGACTTCGTATGCATGGACTGGCTTAACTGGTTCCTGGGCCCGGTCGATACCGTGATTGCGGCTGGAGCCCAAGGCAAAAAACGGGGCGGCGGGCTGGTAATTGACCGGGCGTGGTGCCGAGCAGTTGTCCGATGGAATCTAGATCGGAGGTCTTGGACGTCCATGGATGGTAATTGTCCGCTGAAACATGGCCTGGCCGACGGAGTATATTTTGGGAATTACAGGGCTCTACAGGGCTCAAAGGCTATCTCTGGCAATCAACAGGCCGGGCTTAGCGTCTGATAGCACTTCTTCAAGTCTCTCCGGGTGCATTAGCGCAGGGAGTGGGCCAAGGCGTAAATGGTTCGAGAGTCGGCATTACATCACTATCATGACAGAGGCGCGTCCAAAGTGAGCTCATGCTTGCCGATGGCACGAGCAGCCTGCATTGGCGGGGCTCCTTCCCATCGCCGGTGCCGCATGTGGGTGTAGAACATCGATGATTCGTTTGCGATGGACGGCAAGTGTTGTTGAGCTGTATTAGATTGGGAGTTGCCAACAATTGCCAATTAATATTAATATATATCTCATCCTCTTTTAGCCTCTTCTTCTACAAACATCCATCACATCACATCACATACCATCAATCCATTCCTACTTACGAGCAACACTCTCAATTCGCTCCTAAATAAAGAGTGCTGGTCACTACTACAAAAACAACATCAATTTCCATTAACACCAACAAACCAAAAACAAATACAACTCCTGAGAGACCTCCTCCAACATGGGTGCAAACATCAACATTCGGGTGCAGAACCTCGAGCAGCCCATCGACGTTGCCGAGTATCTCTTCCGACGACTTCACCAAATCGGCATCCGCTCCGTCCACGGTCTTCCCGGTGACTACAACCTCATTGCTCTCGACTACTTGCCCTCATGCGGTCTCAAGTGGGTTGGCAGTGTTAACGAGCTTAACGCTGGTGAGTCCTGAAGATGAATGCCATCTATATCTCATCAATTGTGACACTCTCTAACTAATTGACTCCTACCTTGTAGCTTATGCTGCCGATGGATATGCTCGTGTCAAGCCGATGGGTGCCCTCATCACCACCTTTGGTGTTGGAGAGCTCTCCGCTATCAACGGCGTTGCTGGTGCCTTCTCCGAGCACATCCCCGTCGTCCACATTGTCGGCTGTCCTTCCACCATCTCGCAGCGAAATGGCATGCTCCTTCACCATACTCTCGGAAACGGCGACTTCAACGTCTTCGCCAACATGAGTGCCCAAATCTCCTGTGAAGTTGCCAAGCTCACCAACCCGGCCGAAATCGCTACTCAGATCGACCACGCTCTCCGAGTTTGCTACATCCGCTCTCGACCTATCTACATCATGCTCCCTACCGATATGGTTCAGGCCAAGGTTGAGGGTGCCAGACTCGACACGCCAATTGATCTGTCAGAGCCCGACAATGAGCCCGAGAGCGAAGACTACGTCGTCGACGTCGTTCTCAAGTACCTCCGAGCTGCAAAGAACCCCGTCATTCTTGTTGATGCTTGTGCCATCCGCCACCGTGTCCTTGAGGAGGTCCACAATCTTATCGAAAAGACCAACCTCCCTGTCTTTGTCACCCCCATGGGTAAGGGTGCCGTCAACGAAGAGCACCCAACTTATGGTGGTGTCTATGCCGGTGCCGGTTCTTCACCCCCTCAAGCCCAGGAGATTGTCGAGTCCTCAGATCTTATCCTGACAATTGGTGCCCTCAAGGTGTGTATATCTGCTTCAACCTATATTTGCATTTCTCATCTACTAACCTCTTCATCAGAGTGACTTCAACACTGCTGGCTTCTCCTACCGCACCTCTCAACTGAACACGATCGATCTTCACAGTGACCACTGTGTTGTCAAGTATTCAACATATCCAGGTGTTTCGATGAGGGGAGTGCTGCAAAAGGTTATTAAGCAGATCAGCGCCTCTGAGCTCAATGTTCAGCCATCGCCAGTTGTCCAGAATGAAATTCCCAGGACTGTAGATGACTCACCCGCCATCACTCAAGCCTACCTCTGGCCGCGTGTTGGTCAATTCCTTCAGAAGAACGACATTGTCATTACCGAGACTGGCACGGCCAACTTTGGTATCTGGGATACCAAGTTCCCGTCTGGCGTTACCGCGCTCAGCCAGGTCCTCTGGGGAAGTATTGGTTGGTCCGTCGGTGCCTGCCAAGGAGCTGCCCTTGCAGCAGCCGATGACAACAGCGGCCGCAGAACTATCCTCTTTGTCGGCGACGGCTCGTTCCAACTCACAGCTCAAGAACTGAGCACAATGATTCGTCTCAAATTAAAGCCCATCATGTAAGTCACAACCATAATCTCGGGCACGCCTAGCTCTACCAGACAGTCGCTGACATGTATTTCTTAGCTTTGTCATCTGCAACGATGGCTTTACCATTGAGCGCTTCATCCACGGTATGGAGGCCGAGTACAACGACATCTCTAACTGGGATTTCAAGGCCCTGGTTGACGTCTTTGGCGGATCCAAGACAGCCAAGAAGTTTGCCGTCAAGACCAAGCAGGAATTGGAGAAGCTTCTCACGGATCCCACATTCAACGCGGCAGAATGCCTTCAGTTTGTCGAGTTGTACATGCCCAAGGAAGACGCCCCGCGAGCTTTGATCATGACTGCGGAAGCCAGCGCCAAGAACAACGCCAAATTGGAGTAAACTGAACCGACATGAGATTTTATCGGCACCTTATTAGAATAATAGACCTGACAAAGCGAATCAAGGCAGGCACTGATCGTTAATGAAGCAGGATTGGATGGAAGGTTTTCAAAATGATAAAAAAAACGCTACATGGTTTAACAGGATGTTTTATAAATATGAATTTTAAGTTGATATCCCTTTTAAATCATCGGTTTCAATATCGTGACATGACTTGTGTATAAGACCATATTGCATGCGCCAGAGTTATCAAGAGCTCAATCTATAGCTGTAAAATCTGCCTCTTGGATTACCTTTACTTTACTGCATAATCTTGGGAAAGAAATGAATTTGAGCTTCTTTTTCTAGTATAAAACAAATTCTTTACCTGATGTAGAATCTCAAGATCTCATGGTAATTTGTCTCGGTGACTGTGGGTGTTCTACGCACCAGATATTCAATCACGTGCTTTCGTAAAAAATGCTGAGAGTTGTCATAAGTACCCAGCTTTTCTAACAATTGCAGCCAAGATAGATGTACCGAGTACCCACTCACCGTATCTAATCGCGAGCCTCAAATAAGCTGTGCCCAGCGCTGCAAGGCTCATCAAACTTTCATAAAAGAGCTTCAGGTCATCATTTAACCCATCCATATTCGGAACAAATCGATCAATTGAGATGGCAGATTCCGCATCAAAAAGAAAACAGGGCCCTGGTGGCCCTGATGGCTCTGCACTGAAGAAGAGAAAGGTATGATGGTGAATACCTTGTATTACACTTTCAAAGGAAAACTCTTGCCTCGTGTTTATGACTCTGGAGATGCTGACATTGGGATTCTTGCCATAGGAGGGCGCGGCGGGGAGATGGAAAACGCCGGCTCAAAAGGCAAAGCACGCTTCTTGGGCGGAAATGGGCAAGACGCTCGAGGTGGGCGATGAGGGTATCTGGGTTACCTATGCGAGGGGCATGAAGGGCAAGGCAGTCCGAGAGTTTAAAGCCTTGTGTGACGAGTACGGCGAGAAGCTGTACGGCATCAAGCCGCCGGTTGATGAATCAGAGCCGAAATCAGGAGACGAGGACGAAGACATCGAGGCGTCTATCCAGAAGGAGCTCGAGGCCATGAAGGCGCCCAAGCAGCCCCAGCCGAGAGGCGTCTTCTCGCCGGTGTCCGTGGCGATAGAGTGCGTTTTCTTCATGAAGACGATGAGGCCGGTGGATCCTTGTCAGCTTGTGCTCGAGATTTGTAGGGACGCGAGGGGGTGCGAGAGCGCGAAGGATCGCAAGTGCAAGTATATTAATCGGCTGACGCCTGTGGTGGATACGGAGAAGGCGTCCGAGAAGGGGGTGCAGAGGGTGGCGAGGAAGGTTCTGGCGTCGTTTTTCAGTTTGAATGAGGAGGAGAAGGGGAAGGAAGAGGATGAGGATGAGGAAAAGAAGTCGACCGAGGAGGTGAAGGAGGCAGCTGAAGAGACGGTGCCAGAGACGGTGACCCAAAATGCTGAGACGGGAGCTCCTTTTACAGTAAGTTGTGCCCGAGTGAGAAGAGACTTTCTTTTCTTTTTTTCTAATGAGACTTGACTGACCGGGATTGATGTCCAAACAGTACGCTATACGACCTACCATGAGAAACCACTCCATCTTGGAATCACAGGCCGTTATCAAAATGATTGCCGGCATGGTCAAGCCTGAGCACAAGGTCAACCTCAAGAACCCGGACAAGGTTATCCTCGTCGAGATATTTCAGGTTTGTCCAGTTTCCCAGAGAGTAAAACATGTGTGAATAACTAACCAACTATGGTGCTAGTTGTTTTGCGGCGTCTCTGTGGTTGATGGCAAGGAATGGGAAGAGCTGAAGCGGTATAACATCAATGTGCTCTATGGCATGGCGGGGGAGCAGAAGAGCGGCAAGGCTGCGAAGCCTGCCTCGGAGGAGTGAACAGTTGCATGAGGGTTCAGTGTGTCTAGTTCACTGGAGATTGATACAGGAAAAGTAGATGAGCATTTGCATTCTGATGGACCAACCGGGATCTGAGGCGATTCTTGATATGGCTCTTTATTATACCATTGCTAGATAACGGTCATCACTCTCATATTGTACATAGAAAAACGGGCTCCCAAGCCTTGATAATCCTGGTGTTGACATCAAAAACAGAGTATATCAACAAGATCCAATGGCACAACTTGCACCACATCACCTGGGTTATCGCCCATCATCTGCGCCTTCGCTCCCACTGTCTTCATCACGGGGCAGCTGAAACCCCATGAGCCCCATGAGATTTCCCGCAGGCCCAGCCATGCCTCCCTGGCTCTTGAAGCTCTCGAGAAGGTTCTTAGCCAGGTTGTAGTCGATGTCGACCTCGCCGTCCTCGTCGTCGGTAGAATCAGTCGCGTGGTCACCTTTTCCTTGCGGCTGTTTCTGCTTTTGCTTGCTCCTATTCTTCTCCTTCACCTTCTCCACGCTCTCCTTTGACTTTATCGCGCGCTCGGTAGTTGGTGGATCGAGCTGGAGGGTGCCGTACTCTTTGAGCTCGGCCTCCATACGAGAGGCGAGCTCTTGTATGTCTCTATCTTCTTCTGCATCGCTGTCGGTGCGGTCCTCAGCGGCCTCAACCTTGAGAACCTTTCCTCCTTCTTTAGGGTTTGCTGTAGCGATTCCCATCATTTCTTTCATCATGTTGGAGAATGCCTCTTCATCGAATCTCACCTCCTCGTCTTGATCCTCTTCATCTTCCTCGTCATCATCGTCGACGTCCATCCTATCGAGCTCAGCACCATCCAGACCCGCATCGTCATCGTTGAGGAAAGCCTCGAAGCGAGAGACTATCTTTCTCAGGTTCTCTTGTGTCTGAGCCTCGCCGAAGCCAGATGCCGCCTTTGAAGAAGAAGCATGAGCTTGCTTCCCTTCCAGCTCGCGCTCAAAGTCTTCATAATTAATGTCAAGCCAGGAATCATCGTCGTCCCGACCGGCGTTCTCCCAAAGCTTTATGTCGTCATTGGATGGCAAACATGAACTTCCATCCTCTTGTAGATCCTCCAACATGATGGCCATCTCACGGACGACTCTGCTCTTGCTACTCTCTGCATTGACTGCAAGCATCTCGAATCCACATGTAAGTTTCATGCCAGTCTCTAAATGTTCAAATTTTTTCTGGTCTTCTTTTGAAAGCTGCTCCACGTTTGTATTTTTCCGGAGCAGAGCCTCCCACCTTGGTGGTGTGTCGAATCTTTGGGATTTGAGTTGGGCAAAGAGGGTTTTGCTGAATCGTACACTGACTGTGACGAGATCTTCTGGTGGAAAATGCAAAGAGGCTGATGAAGATAGAATGGGCTTCAGCGAGTTGGCATCTCTCAAATAGAAGTGCTCAACGGCAGGGGCAATGATCTTTGGAAGGGCATGTAAAATGTAGGCTACTGCCCTGGGAATCGTGACAAGAGCATGATGGATAGAGTTGGAGATTTGATCTGGATACTTTTTCAATCTGTGAAATGCTTCAGAATCGATGGCAGGGAGGTGAACCAGAGCATCGGTATTTGATCGTAGAAACGTGACAGCCTGGAGGAGGGACAATTGTTCGGACTCGTCTCTACCCTTGAGGCTGAGAGGTATAAGAAAGATCTTTCCAAGATGTATCCAAACACGGTAACGATCAATCTCTGGGCTCAGCCACCTAGGAAGGACGTTGGCCGCTTCGACCAGGAGGAATTCTCCATCAGAGTCTCCCACTCGAAGCCAGAGATCGGGGTGGGCTTTGGTCAGTTCACAGAGAATGTAGACAATAAGCCATTCATCCTCAATGGCATCTCCATAGTCAGTGGTGCCATGCAGAAATAGCAGTCCTAGAGATGGGCAGTTAGAGCAAGCATTAAAGAGATTGCGCTCTGGGGAGAACTCACCATGCTCGCTCTTCAACGAAATCTCAAGCCCCTCACGCTGCCAGATATAGTCTTTTGTGAGTGACTGAACGAGCTCAACTGCTGCTTTCCGAATAGTTTCAAGGCGAGTACGTGCTTTTCGAGCTTCGGATTGCTGGTTCTCTACGACAAAGAGCATGTACTCGACAGTGTTTTCAGAGAGCTGCTCTACGGCAGTTTCCGTCTCGCCGACATTGCCGTCGTTGGACATGCTTTATCGTGAGAAGATGCACTTGTAATGATTTGTAGACATCTGGATGGCGAAAAGATCAATATTAATAATACATCAAGTGTTGAGTGTAGCTGGAAGAGATGTAAGTTTGAGATGGAGTGTCGTCTTGATTTAGGCCCCACGCTGGCAGGCTCTTATACACACGCCTATCAAAATTCCTTCAATGCTGGCTACGGCATAACATCAACTTTAGTTTGGCAATTATAGCCATGCACACTTGGATTTCTCCTCAAGCAAAGCCGCATCTTAATTTATAATTGGAATGCCACAATGGTAAATGATATATATATATATATATATATTTGAAAATACAAGTCATGTTCTCCAAGATAACATACTTGATGCTCATCATGGATTCACAGCCATGTACATGCCTGTACCAGTGGCGCATTAGTCATGCCCGCTGTTAGCTGCCTAGCTGATTTACCCCACGGCGCGCTCAACGCGGTCAACGCGCAAGAACAAATTAATGGACTTGGACAAGCCTCATCGCATCGCTTATCGGCCAGAGGAGTCTGCAGGATGCATGCGACAGTGAGATGGGGCTCTGCTAATGCGTTAATGTAATCAATACTCTTCAAACATCGAGCGTCGGTCGCATCCTTCTAGCCTTATCCTCCACTTCCCGATCTGTGTGACTGGTGCCAACCGGCAAACCACCATCGACCATGGCGCCTCTCAAGCGATCACGAAGAGCCTCAGGCCAACAGGATGAAATCACAGATATCACCGAAGCTCGTGCATCCATGGCCAATGGCATGCAACCGGTATGTATGTCAACATGCCGGGCAATCATCAGCTGGCTAACCGCGGGTGGTAGAGAAAACGAGTCCGGTTATCCGCTGATGACAGAGCAGAGGGCTCGAGCAGTAGAGCAGCAGAGACAAGACGAGATGATGGTTCATCTAGTTCCGAGAGCGAAAACGACGATGGAGATGACGATGACGACGCTCCAGCGTCTCCCCCCCAGACACAATACGAACTTATGAGAGACAATGGCTTCCGACACCTTCAGCATACGGATTGGGACGACCAGCAAGCTACGCAGAAGCTGATGCGCCGCACTACGACACAGACCTTTGACAACAACATGGTCGCCGAGAGTGGCATCATTGAAAGCATCACCTGCTACAACTTCATGTGCCACGAACGACTGCATGTGGAACTTGGTCCCTTGATCAACTTCATCGTGGGAGAAAACGGCAGTGGCAAGAGCGCTGTCTTGACGGCTCTTACACTATGCCTCGGTGGCAAGGCTAGTGATACCAACAGAGGTGGTAGCTTAAAGTCCTTTGTCAAGGAGGGACGCGAGCAAGGAAGTCTTGTTGTCAAAATCAAGAACGCTGGAACCGATGCATACCAACCCGACATCTACGGACCATCCATCACCGTCGAACGCCATTTTTCCAAATCTGGCAGCAGTGGTTTCAAGATCAAGACGGACCAGGGCAAGGTCGTCTCAACCAAAAAGCAGGAAGTTGATGAAATCTCGGAGTGGTATGCCTTGCAGATAGGGAACCCCCTGACAGTCCTCTCCCAAGATAATGCGCGACAGTTCCTCAATGCCGCAACCCCAGCGCAAAAATACAAGTATTTCGTTTCTGGTGTCCAACTTGAGCAACTGGACAATGACTATAAAATGTCTCAAGACACATTGGACAAGACGCTCATTCTCCGCGAGGATCTCAACGAGAAGATAGGCCATGTCAAAAAGGAAATGGACGATGCCCAACGACTTGCCGAGATAGCCCAGAAGAACCAGGGCCTTCGCGAAAAGGCAAGGCACTATCGAAACCAGCTTGTCTGGTCACAGGTTGTCGAGCGGGAAAGAGAATTAGAACAGCGCAACGCCGACTTGAACAGGCGCGACGAAGAGCTCATTTCCTGGGAGGCGGACTGCGAAAAGGCGACAGAAGCACTTGCCAAAGAGGAAGAGAAGCTGGCTCGGGTTCAAGAGGCCCGAGAAGCTCTCGGCAATGAAGAAAACACGTTTGAAGAGACAATGTTGGAGGCAGAGGCTGCGTGGAATGACGCCAAGAGGAAGCAAACAGAACTGCAGCGCGAAGAGCGAGATGCCCACATGCGGTTGAAGACCCTCCGGACAGACATACAATCCTGTGAGAGCAAGATTAAAGAGGAAGAAAAACGCTTAGACGGCGCATCGGGCTCTGGACGCGCACAGAAAGACCAGGAGCTCTCCGAGGCACAAGCGCAGGAGAAGAGAATAAATGAAGAAATCAGTGAGGCCAGGGCCAGGGCGCCAATGTATTCCGAAAAAATAAACGCAGCCAAAGAAGCGGCAAAGAGAGCTGGTGAATTGCTGCAACAAAAGAAAAAGGAGGTAGTAATGGCGCAAAGGGGGGTCAAAGATCTCGAGCAGAGCAGCGGCTCAGCCCTTGATGGATATGATGCAGACCTCATAAGACTGGCCAAGGCCATTGAAAGGGAAACCTATTTCGAAAGCAAGCCGCTGGGTCCCCTTGGCACGCATGTTACCCTCCGAAAGCCTGAGTGGTCTGGCATCCTCGAAAAAACTTTTGGTGAGAATCTGAATGCATTTGTCGTGCAGAGCAAAAGAGACCAAACAAAGCTGTCAAATCTGATTCAACGCATGGGCCTAAGGAAACAGCCGCCAATCTATATCGCGTATGGAGGCACAATTGATACCAGCGCCCAAGAGCCAGATCCCGAATTCGACACCATTCTCAGAGTGCTGGCATTCGACAATGAGCTCGTTCGGTCGCAGCTTGTTATCAATAACCAGATCGAAAAAGTCATCCTAGTCAAGGACCGTCTTGAGGCGGAGCGAGTCATGATCGATAACAACGGTCCTCCTCGAAACGTGGTGGCGTGTATCTGCTTCCACGACGGCAGAGGGAAACGTGGCCATGGACTGAGAATCACAAACCGTTTCGGAACCATAGGCACAAGTCCTGTTACACCAACTAACTTGGCTCCTCGAATGCAATCGGATTCTGCTCAGCGGCTTCTTGTGCAAAAGGAGAACCTCAGGCAACTAGGTTTGGAGGTGAAAGATCTGATGATCGAGGAGCGGCAAGCGCGTCAGCGATTGGAGGGCTGCGAGGCCGACCTCAAAGCGCATCAAAACAAACTCAAGGATTTGGAAAGTGATATACGCCGAATCCAGGCGGATATTCAGCGGATATCACTGGATCTGGATGCGTTCGAGGGCGTTGACGGGCGTCTTGTGGCGTTGCGGGAGGAGCGAGAAGCGAAACAAACCGAAGAGGAGCAGCTTGGTCTGCAGTACGGCAACCTGAAACTGGAAAAGCGAGAGCTGAGCAAGAAGGCGGAAGAGGCCAAGGCACGTCTCGATGCTGAAAAGGACATTCGCAAGGATCACCAAAGCCGCGTGGCCAAGGCAGAAGACAAAGTCAAGAAACATGAGTCGTTTAGGAAGATTGCAGTCGCTCAAAAGAATGCCGCCTTTGAGAGGCGGGATATCGAGATCAACGAGAGGCGGCGGGCAGAGGCCAAGCGCGACCAGAAGATTGCTGAGGTAGCCGACTTCCTCCAACAAGCCGAGCAAGTATCTCCGGATCGCGTTCATATTCCTGAAGACGAAACATATGCAAGTCTCGAGATCAAGTATGCAAAGGTTTGCGAGCAGCTAGCACAGCGAGAGGCTCGACAAGGAGCCACAGACCAACAGATTTACGACCGAGCTGTCGAGGCCAGAACGCGATACGAGGATGTGATGAAGAAGACGAGAGACGTGGATGACACCATTGCGAGCTTGAAGCAAGCCATCGAACACCGACTTCACCTATGGAGAATGTTTCAGAGACAAATCAGCGCTCGGATACGAATCCAGTTCAGTTATCTATTGAGCGAGCGTGGGTTCAGAGGCAAGATTGACATTGACCACCGGAACAGGAAGGTAAACCTCCAGATTGAGCCCGACAAGACACGAAAGAGCTCGTCTGGCCGCAACACCAAGACGTTATCGGGAGGCGAAAAGTCATTCTCTTCAATATGCATGCTTCTCTCCGTGTGGGAAGCCATTGGATCCCCAATACGATGTCTGGATGAGTTTGACGTCTTCATGGATAATGTGAACCGTGCAATCAGCACGAACATGCTGGTAAGTCATTATACTACGGATTTATGGACAAAGAGAATGTGACTTGAGAGTGAGCTGCTAATGGAATGGTATTACGCTACAGGTGGATGCTGCTCGACGATCAGTATCACGGCAATACATCTTGATCACTCCGAATGCTATTGAGGGCCGAGCTAGGCTGGATAAAGATGTCAAGATTATTCGGTTAGTTTCATTGGCATTCAAATCTTTCTGGCGAATTTCGATTTATATGGCTAACTCTCTACTCTATCTTACAGCTTGACCGATCCCCGCCAGCGAACCCTAATCTAGAGTCAGAGCCTGCCACTTATGACCGGGCTGTGAGTATATTTCGTGGGCAAGGTGTAATGGAGAGTTTGTGTAATACTTCTGGGACGCTGCTTCATTCGTGGGCGGTAAAAACAATAGGCGAATGTGTATATACATGAAACGGTGGCGAGCAAACTCGTCGGGAGTTGGGGAGCCTTGAGATGCTGATACTATTGTACATGATTCTTATGACTTGAAATTAGACAGGGATGAGGATGTGGCTTAATGCGGATTGTGTCTAGAACGTCAGATAGGGACGCCCTTGCTTCTCAAGACATTGACGCCTGCATTGAGCGTGAAGCCAACCCATTGGCCTACGGCTCCCACGGTGCCCCCCACGGACTGGACCTCGCCCAGCCTTCGATGCAAGAACTGTCTTGTCTCGAGAAAGGACGGTGATCTGTCGTTGGTCATGAAGAGCTCACTAGAGCTGTATACCATGGAGAGGGCCGCCCGCTTGGTGTACCAGGACGGATCGACGGCCTTGTCGCCGGCCAGGAACCAGATGTCGTCAGACAAGGCAGCCAGCTCAGCCAGCGACTTGGGCAGATAGCTAGGCTGCGCCATGATGGCCAGGGCCTGCAACAATAGCGCACACTCGGGTCAGCGAAACGCGCCAATGGGTGTGTGTGTCTCACGAAGCAGACACGAACACGAACAACTCACCTCCTGCCATCTGTGTATGATGTCCCTGTTGCCCACCAGCCGCTCCCACGTCAAGGCAGCCACCTTGTCGCCCACGGTGGTCAACGAGTCATCCTCGAGCAGCTCGCGGCTCCTGTCGGCCAGTCTCTCGCGCTGGGCGACCAAGTGGTAGTGTATCAGGCTGAACTGGCCGTCGGGCAGGATGCCGGAGCTGATATCAGGGTAACCAGCATCGCGAGCCCCGAGGCCAATAGCGCGCAGCGAGAAGCCGTGCTCAGGGACGTGCTTGTAGGCGGCGGCCAGGATTTCCCTGTCGACGGGCCCGAACGGCGGCGTCGACGGGTGGTCGTACGAGTGGTAGTGCTGCTGCTGCCGGCAGAGTGACGAAGGAGACGAGGCTGGCGCAGTCGCAGTCCGGCGAGCGATTGGGCCGCGGGCGGTCGAGGCCAGGCATCGTGCGGCGCGAGAGATGCAAGGGGAGGCCATTTTGGCGAATTCGAGGAGGAATGAGCTGGCTCTCTGTGCTTTTTGGCTTATGCCTATTCTATGCGACCAGGCGATTGCTGCGTGATTCTTATTGACTGGTTGTACGAGGGGCTCTGCAAACTTTCAACTCGAGTGAAAGCAAAGAGTGGATCCCCGGCGTGGGAGGCTAGATGCACGGTGCTTTGCTTTTTTTGGGGGCCAGTTTACGGGAGAGCCATAGCCATATGAGAATAGCCAGTGTGTCGTCTTTGCGGTATCTTGGACGTAATAGATATGAATACTTGTTACTGTGCGCGAGCCAATTGGCCGTCTGGGCTTGCGATTGCGCATTATCTATGTGCTGTACGATGCACAGGTTTCTGGCCATAGGTCTATTCATAGCATGTTACACAAACTGTAGCTTATGAGGCATCGCATCAATCACATCGCATCGCATCCTCACCGGGTGGGTTAGTCATCTCGCGGCCCTCATTGGGTTTGCCCAGGACCCAGGGCCCAGCCTTCGGAAACATCTCCCCCGTCTGTGATTGCATCATGCATCCGGGAGAACAACTCAACAAACCAGAGCTGCCAGGTTTCGGAGTGAACAGGCGAAAGGCAGTTGGCCAATCAATGGCTAGTGGCAGGCGATATGGCCGGGGGCATGTTTGCCGCAAAACACGCCAGCATATTAGAGCACAGGGCCTACAGGCACAGCACGAGCACATCCCATCCCATGGGCTCCATTGTACCAGACACAATGCCGGGCCGATCCCAGCCAGATGCTTGGGCTGCCACCGGTGCTTGGGTCTGTCGTTCTCGGGCGCAGACAGGTACAGGTATTACTGGCAGTGCCGATACGAGCAAGGGGCCCAGGCAAGGTGGGATCTGGAGCCGATGAACGGGCAGTCGTACATAATACCACCGGCTGAATTGAATTTAATCCACTACCCTGAAAATGCCTTAGTCAGGCACGGTACTCTGTTTTCGAAATTGATCTCCAGTGCTCTTTGTCCAGCTGTGCACGCGCAAGCTCTAAGCTGGCCTGCTAGTAGGCCTAGTAGCAGGTTAAGTTAGCCGCTGAACTGATTGATGTGCTCCCCCCCTCACCGATCTTCTCGGGTAGGGCACCTTAGCCATCCTGTTAGTGCTCTTGCTCCGCTGTTCCCGCCCTGCACCTTATTGAGCCGCCTCAGCGATCAGTGCTCTAGCACAGGCTGCTAGCAGTGCCATCGATTCAAGCTTTGGTGCCTTTTGCTGCTAAGCCCACACGTGCTGCCGGCCTAGAACTTGCCCCTTCCGGCCTTCTTCTCTCCTCTCTCCTCCTGTCCTCTTCCTCTTTTGCATCCAATCCGATTCCCCTGCTCCATCCTCGTACATACTTGCACCAGACGACACTCCGAAGGCCCGCCACTTTTTGCACTCCAGCCCGCGAAAGCCTCCAATAGGGATCGCCCCCGGCTGCCCCGGCCACACGAGTCCGTTCCCGAGCAAACGACCAAGGAGGAGAAAACTCTACTTTTGTCCCCTTCGACCCTTGTCCCCCTCATAGGGCCGGGTGTGGGAGCTTCCCTGAGCACTTTTCGCCCATCCATCTGCGCGGTCCCTGGAACCGAGCCCATACGCTGTCACCTACATATTTTTTTTCTCCTCCCACGGCCAACTATCCGACCCAGACCGGCATCGTTTTTTTCCCCGGGTTCAATCCACGCTAAAGCTTGGGAGAAAACCACATCGACGTACGTACTGTCCTCCTGGTGGCCACACCTCCCACGCAAGGCCGCTGCAAAGCTGGACGCAATGAGCGACGTGCATGCATCCAACTCGCTTTTGTTGCTACCACATGCTGCGTGAAAGCTCGCTGCTGGCCTGGCCTGGCATGATTTTTGCTGGCGGGCTCTCCCACTCTCTCCCACTCCCACCAGCTCGGCCCACGAGCCAATGCTGCCGACCCCCCTGTCACCCATCACCATCACCTTGACCGGGTTGTTGTTGCTTTGGGATTTTTTTTGTCCTTGATTTTCATTTTTCATTTTTTCAGTTTTTTTTTTCTCTCCCTCCTCTCCCTAGCACAACATCTTTCCTACCTACCTATTACCTACCAGTTCACCTACCAAGTAGTGGGTTAGTTTTTAGTAGTAGCCTGGTGCTGGAACCTTGGCTGTTGGCTAGTTTCTTGATACTGTGCTCGTCCCCAAGCCGTGCTGATACGGAGAGCACTGTACTCACTCGTACGAGCTTCCCGTGGAAAAAAGCAATCCATTGATCCATAGCAGGATCTGCAGCTCTAGCTACTCCCCCCTGCTTCCACTTTCATCAACCTGCTCTAGCTCTGGTGCCTCGTCGTGCCTTGCAAGGTACTTGCTTCTCGCTGCGCCGGTTTAGGTAGTAGTAGTCACAGCTCTGCATCTTGGCCCCCTCCGTCCTCCCTCAGCCTCTGCACGCTCATTCGTCGCCTGGTCCCCTCCCGGTCCGCGCGTTCTTTTCCCCTTCTCACCACCAGGCTTGAACAATAACCATGCGCCTCTGTCCTACCCCCCTCCCACTCCCAATTGCGACTTACTGGTACTGTACGAGTTACTGCACTCACTGCAGCCCGCTCGCTCGCGTTCCAATTCTGTTGCTGACTGCTGCTGTGGCTTGCCCTCTCTCCAGAAGCCACCCATAATTCTGCCGTCTGTCGCGACCTGGCTCGAGCTGCCCTCCAATCTGTTGAGACACCCGGTTTGCCTTTGACTGCACCAGCTGCCACGCGCGACAAGGCTCAAGGCACAAGGCACAAAGCCTCTCTCCTCCTTTGTATCGCATAAACCGCCATGGGTACGTCTTTTCTCTCTCGGCTCCCTCTGCTCTGTCTATATCTCTGCCTCCATCTGCCGGTTCGATCTCTGCTCGACTCGCACCAAAGCTCTCTCGCTCTTTTTGCTTTCTGGCCAAGACGCGTGCTGCCAGCCTCGGTGCCGTCACTGACGCCCGGTTGAACTTTTTTTTCCTTTCCAAAACAGCTCTGCCTTGCTTTGCCTTTGTCTTTTATTTCCCCTTCCCTACCTGAAAACTCTCCGAAAAGAGCAGCCAGAGGACGCCTCTGCTTCATTCAACGTGATACCACTTTGGATGTAATTTGTCGCCCCCGTTGCCGGCCGATACGTCTCTTCTTCTCGACTCGCCTCTCTCCGTCCACTGCATTATCATTGACCCCCCTTACCTGCATGTGCTCCCGCCTTGCTACTCCGCATACTTCTCATCACTTTACACCCCACCACTACCCGGGTACATGACTATTATTTCAATCAGGCCGTTCTTTTCCTCCATCTCTTTTGGCACAATTTCCTTTTACTTTGAGGAGGGCTCTTGCAGCGCCAGTTTTCTAACCTTTGTCTTTTAGCTGACTCCGGCGATAACTACCGACCGGTAAGTTTACATCATTTACTCTGACCTGCCCTTTCTCCTACATACACGCATTTCATCACTTCTCGCCCTGGTGCGAACCCACCAACTTCCTGTGGCCTCGCGCCTTGGCCTTGTTGAACAAAATCCTACGACACCACCCCGCAGCGGCCACCTTGTCTCCTATGCCCTATCCCATGGGGAGAGGCGTCGCCAGCAAGAGTCAAGCTTGCGGTACGAAGCTGTCGTTGGATTGTGAAGCTCGTCTGCTCAATTGCCCAGCCGTGGCAAATGCCCAGCTTGGATTGAATGCGCTGTCTTCTTTGTTGGGGAGCCATATATAACACCTACCTACCTATGAAAACGGGCCGAGTGTCACTTTGGGCAGCCCGTGGCTCGACTGCATTCCGGATAACCCATTCACCTGGCCTAGCCTAACCCTATCAACGTCACAACTCACAATTATCTTATCTTGAAAACGCTTGTACTGATCGGCCCACAGCGTGAGAGGTCTCGATCACCTCGGCGACGATCTAGGAGTCCAGGCCGACAGTCTCGTCGGCGGTCTTATTCGCCTCGCAGCAGATCAAATAGTCGGGACGACTATCGAAGGGGCCGCGATCGCTCCCCAATGGATGGAACAGGAGCTGCACCAGCCGGTGGTCCCACTGGCAATTACGCGGGACAGCAATCCCATCGATCATACGAAGAACGGGCCGCAGCCCGAGAGCAGATGATGAGCAATATTCGAGAGACGTCCCAGCAGGACCGCCGCGTCTATGTCGGCAATCTCTCATACGACGTCAAGTGGCATCATCTCAAGGACTTTATGAGACAGGGTGAGATTAGGACTCTTCGAATATGGGCATGGTGAAAGGATCAAAAACTGACCAGGGATAACCCCATATCACAGCTGGAGAGGTACTCTTTGCCGATGTACTATTACTTCCAAATGGAATGTCGAAGGTGGGCTTCATCGCGTAGTTTTGGTTGGCTTTCTTTTGTAGCTTTCTTCCCTCTCTGGTTTTGATGGATGGTTGGGTTGACGGGTTGGGACGTTGTCCTGGGAATAATTGTAGGGATGCGGGTAAGTTTCTCTCTCGAATTCTCTTGCGGCACCTGTCTGTTCATTGTTTGCTAACTGCTGGTCGTCACAGAATTGTGGAATATGCTACAAGGGAGCAAGCTCAGCAGGCTGTTGCTCAACTCAGCAACCAGAACCTAATGGGTCGTCTTGTCTACGTTCGAGAGGTAGGTGAATCCCGATGGTAACGCATGTTGCCTGGCGCCGACAGTTTCGTTTTCTAATGCTCCAATTATCAGGATCGCGAAGCTGAACCTCGCTTCATCGGCGCTACGGGAACCAGCTCCCGCGGCGGATACGGTGGTGGTGGTGGTGGTGGTGGCATGCCCGGCGGAGGATTCAACGCTGGATATGCTGGCGGTCCCCCTGGCGGTGGTGGAGGCGGCGGCGGCCGCCAAATCTACGTTGCCAACGTCTGTTCACTCTGTCCGTGATGTGTCGTAAGAGTATCTTAACTGACCCCCCTTTTAGCTCCCCTACAATGTCGGCTGGCAGGACTTGAAAGACCTTTTCCGACAAGCAGGTAAGTTGGCCGCTACTTCATCGAATAGTTGCATCATCAAGTGTACCGTGGCATTAACGCTTTCGTGCAGCCCGAATTGGCGGAGTGATGCGTGCTGATGTGCACGTCGGTCCCGACGGCAGACCTAAGGGTTCAGGAATCGTCGTCTTTGAGAGCCCCGACGATGCACGGAGCGCTATCCAGCAGTTCAACGGCTACGACTGGCAAGGCCGCATGCTCGAAGTTCGCGAGGACCGCTTTGCCGGTGGCGGCGGCATGGGCTTCGGTGGCCGTGGAGGATACGGCGGCGGCATGCGCGGTGGTTTCGGCGGCGGCTTTGGAGGTCGCGGCGGCTTCGGTGGTCGTGGAGGTTTCGGCGGAGGCTTCGGTGGCCGTGGGGGCTTCGGCGGCGCTGGAGGACCTGGTGTAGGTGCCGGGGGTGGTGGCGATTTCGGTGCTGCCGCTCCGCCAACCGTACTCCCCAACCCCTTCACCGACAACGCAACCGCCGGCACGGAAAAGGGCGAGATCATATACGTTCGAAATGTAAGTTCTGATCGCTCTCCAAAGCACCATCTGTTGGGCCGGTTCTGACACGTGCTATAGCTCCCTTGGTCGACTAGCAATGACGACCTAGTTGAGCTCTTTACGACGATTGGCAAGGTGGAACAGGCCGAGATCCAGTATGAGCCTAGCGGCAGATCTCGAGGCACCGGCGTGGTTCGTTTTGACTCTGCCGACACTGCTGAGACGGCAATCGCCAAGTTCCAGGGCTACCAGTATGGTGGTCGACCGCTCAACCTGAGCTTCGTCAAATACCTGAACCAGCCCGGAAGCGACAGCATGGAAACCGACGCTCATGCTGGCTTGACGCAGGACCAGATCATGTAGGAGATCTCGGTTTGAGTCATCTCAGCCTGACTTCTTTTGACTCTGGGTTTCGTTTTCTTTTGACACATGAGCTTTCACTGGGTTGTTCTTCGCTTTTTTTTCCTTGTTCACTTCTTATCACTTTCATTTGCACAGTTCGTCTAGGGTTACTGAAAATTTGATTTGCGGACATGCTATATTTAAAGTCGTGGGGGATTCTATTTCAATCAAGGGGCATCACTTCATCGAAACCAGCTCTGACTGGCCGGGTAGGATGCCACTCTGGAAGATGAGGGGCAAAAAGAAATTGAGTTTTTATGTCTTTGGGTCTGGCAAGGAAATGAGCAGCAGAAGGTGGTGACCGTGGTTATTGAGTTTCTTATTCCTTTCTCTATCTCGGGTTCTCGAAGCGGTGCGTAGGAGAGCATGGTGAAGATGCGTGTTTCAAGCGTGACGTGATATTGCGGATTGGATGGGCGGCGAAGGATGCCCTCATATAGAGCCCAACTGCCATGGCCTTCTTTAGCCTGGAGTTTGAGGCCTGAGCGTAGGAAAGAACAGGAGACTAGGCGGTATAATGACTAGGAGGCACTGCTATGGCGGGCATGGCATATACAACACGCGCATAATGTTATATTGGGGGTCTCGGGTGCAAATTGAACCAACCATTGGAACAGACTGTGAGACGAAGGGGCTCATATACTATATAGGAGAAGTATATAATCGAACACAAAGCTACCGCAACAATTCTTTGTTCCTGCAATGATACCCGATGTAGTCTTGTTTTTGGTCTGCATTGATACTAGAGTAGATCCCTCGATGGCTCCTACATACGCCGTCAGTCGTGAGAGTCGGAGCAGTACGGTATGGAGGACAAGGTGCTAGGTGATGAATAGAGCGCCATATATTGGTTTGAAATAGTTGAACATCGCTGAAACCAACAAGAAATCCTCTGCTGTCGAGATTGCCGTTGTCAGTCGGAGGGGCACGAGACCACCACTCTGCCTTCCCGGACAACAAATCTCGGCCATACCACCACCGTCTTTGCTTCTCTTTCTTGGACGTGCCAATTCGACCATTCCTCTAGCCGTCTGTTTCTTGCCATCTTCCCAGCTCTTTTCTTTTATTCCCTCCTTTTTCATAACTCCCCTACGCAGTAGCCTTCTTCTTCTTCGCCTTCGCCTTCGACTTCTTCTTGTCCCTAGGCTTGAGCGCCCCCATCCCCGCCTTGCACACGTCTGCGTACCGGACGTAAAAGGCCTCGAGCTCGTGGGGCTCGACGACGGTGGAGAGCTTGTCCTTGTCGGAGCGGTCGCGCTTGGACTTGCCGTTTGTGGCGCGGACGATGATGGGGAGGGGCTTGTTGGGAGCGAGGTCGGGGAAGAGCTTTGCCATTGTTGATTTCTCGGAGGGGTCGTATGTGACTGTTTTTTGAGTGCCGGGTTAGAAGGGAGAGATTGGATCGTTGGATGTGTGTGTTGTCTTACGGCGTTTCTGGCTTAGGTATATGGCGCCATGGTCGCTGCCTTTTCTGTGGTTGAACAGATGGCCGAGCTTGTCGAAGAACTGGGACATGCGCGAGTTAGCCAATGCCACACACAAGCGGTGCGGAAATGGAGTGAAGAGGAGGAGAAGGGGGGACTGACCTCGTCCTGGCTGAGGTGCGTTGAAGCCATCTCGGGGGGGCGAGGAGAGGCGGGAGGTTCGCTGGCGGAAGGACTTGGGCAACGAACGTTGGAAGTGGGATGTCGATGTCGCTAGCTTGGAGAAGGATAATCTGGAGTAGATAACGATAAGGCTGGGTTTGGTGCGGTTTTAGCGGATGTGCAGGTACATACTGCAGAGAAGGATAAACTGACTTGCGCTACCTCTGATTGGCATGCTGTGTATGAAATAATGCCAGTGATTGAAAATAATTATAAATTACTGGGTATTTTGTATTATAAAATGGTAATTCTGTGATTTCTTTGACTCTATGAATGGCAATTACGGTGTCTTCTTATAACTCTCCATGTATATGTTGACTGCCTGTCATAGCAGCACTAGGTACCTTTCCAGTTGGCAGCATCCAGTCAATCCAAAGCCATGGATCAGTTTTGATTCTGCGACTGTGCTCTGGATTCAAAACCAGCTAAAGTGCTTCAATTCGTTCAATGGGGTTGCATTCCAATAGTTCGGGTTAGATAATCAAATCGGGCTGCGAAATCGGGAAGCGCTCCATGGCCATTAATTCGGCTCAATCAAATGCTAATACTGTACATAGCGCTTTCGATAGGTTGTGGCGCATCTACTTCCGTGCCTGTGCTGTGTTGTGGGTGCTGTGCTAATGCAGCATCGCCCCTGTAAGCCTGGCTAGTTCCCTGGCCCATGCTAACATGGAAAGGACAGCATACCCTCTTTTTTCCCTTGCCAGGCTCCATTCGTTGAAGCGTTATAACTTCCCTTTCCGCGCTCCCCACATGTGCCACACCTGATCGAGACACGAATATATAGATGCGTCTATCTTGACACGTCTCACTCTTGCGGCTGCACTCATCTGTTCAAGTTGCTGTCACCAGCTTCGTTGTGCTCATTGTTTGGCGACACAGGCTTTGTGTTCAATCTCCCTTCACTGATCTAGCCTCGATCACGACCACCACTGTCGCAAAGATGCGCCTTTGCCTGCCAAACCTGCTCGTGACGGCTGCACTTATATCGGCCGGCGCCGTGTTGGCGCAAGACATTCCCACCGATGTGCCCGTATCAGTTCTCCTGACTTCAGCCCAGGAGCATCTCACAAAGGGCGAAACTAACGAGGCTTTGGCCTATTTCGATGCGGCTATCGCTCGAGATCCGACCAACTACCTGTCATTCTTCAAGCGGGCCACCACGTACCTGTCACTCGGTCGCGCAAACCTCGCAACTGAAGATTTCAACAAGGTGCTCTCGCTGAAACCTGGGTTTTCAGGCGCCCACGTCCAGCTTGCCAAAATCAAGGCCAAGGCCGCCGAATGGGACGGCGCAAGAGCTGATTACGCTGCGGCCGGCGAAGGGTCGGACTCGCCCGACGTTCAGAGTCTGACGGCGGCGGAGGAGTCGATGAAGCTGGCCTTTGCTGCCGAAAAAGAGGGCAAATGGGAGGAATGTGTCAACCATGCAGGGGATGCCATCGTTACCGCCTCCAGGTACATCCCGTTGCGCGAGACGCGATCCCACTGTCGCTTTGAGCGAGGCGAGTTGGAAGAAGCCATTGGCGATCTTCGCCACGTGCTGCAGATGCGCCCCGGAGACATCTCCCCCCACGTCGTCATCTCGGCTGTCTCGTTCTACAATCTCGCAGATCTCGATGCTGGCGTCGGCCAGATCAGGAAGTGTCTCCATTCCGATCCAGACTCTAAAGTCTGCAAAAAATTACACAAGCAGCAAAAGGCTATTACCAAGGCATATACCAAGGTAAACGGTCAATTGAGCAAGGGACAATATACAACGGCGAGCAGAGGGCTGGTTGGGACAGAAGAAGACACCGGGCTCCTCCAGACGGTTAAGGAACAGGTCGACGAGCTACGCCAAGATGGAAGAATACCCGCCCAAGGGAGAGTATTGCTGTACGAACAACTGGTCGAGATGACTTGCCAGGCCTACGTTGAGGTAAGTTGCACGGATGTGCCTATGGTGTTACCAAGTCTCAAGCTAACGACAATGGGTCACAGTCAACCAGCAAGCATGCCGATAAGTATTGCGACGAGGCAGTTCAGCTGAATGAAGAATCATTCTGGGGCCAGTTTCACCGTGCCAAAACATTACTCAAGAAGGAAGAGTTCGAGGCAGCCATTCAGACGCTAGAAAACGCAGCCAACGCACACCCAGACAAGAGAGACAAGATCAACCCACTTCTGAACAAGGCACAGATTGAACTCAAGCGCAGCAAGACAAAGGATTACTACAAGGTGCTTGGCGTTGCCCACGATGCTGATGAGAGACAGATCAAATCAGCATACCGCAAGGCGTCCAAGCAGTTCCATCCAGACAAGGCCGTGAAGTCGGGCATGAGCAAAGAGGAGGCCGAGAAGAAGATGGCGGGTATCAATGAGGCGTACGAGGTATTGAGCGACCCTGAGCTGCGCGCCCGGTTTGACAGAGGAGACGACCCCAACAACCAAGAGAGAGGAAACCCATTCCAAGGATCACCGTTTGGAGGCCAGCACTGGGCGTTCCAGCAGCCAGGCGGCGGCGGCGGGCAGCAGTTTAAGTTTCAGTTTAACAACGGACCGTTTGGATTCTAAAGCAGCAGCGGTGTTTTTATCTTTTTGTTTCCCTTTTATTTTGATCTTACAGAGATGGATAGATAGATCCTCGTCGTCATCGTCATCGTCATCGTCATCGTCATCGTCATCGTCATCGTCATCGTCATCGTCATCACCACCAATTCGTAGCGTTCACTCATGCCAAATGCATACCTTAGGTACAATAGATGCAATACACACGCATGTATTCATTCAAACAAACAAAATAAATAAAATTCAACCTAAAAAGAAAACAGAAATGACTAACTCAGCCCAGCCTATACCCTTTTTTCACATGCATCGGCGAGGCCCCGGGTTGAAAATGTTATATCACATAGTATATACTGTATCAATTGTATATCCCGGGATTACTCCGCTGCTTTGAGCTACTTGCCAAGGTGGGGCTTCGCACACCTCGCAATTGCCTCCCGGACTCCGAGGCCGTCAACGGAGAAGAGGTGGGAAATTTTTATAGACCGGATTACTGGGGATCCGCTTCTGGGATATCTAGACTGTGCCGGCCGCGATCAAACATCTCAGAAAAAGCACGCCCTCTCTCTTTCGACTGGCCCGCAAGTTGTTTCCAATGCTCTCGAGCTGCCATTGATCCGCCTGTGCTTCTGCTTCTGCTTCAGCTTGCGACTATCGACTCCGCGCCTTGCCTCGCCCTCGACGAGACACACAATCAGCTTCCAGCATCTCATCTCATCTTCTCGCCTTTCTAGCCGCGGCTGCTTCGCCCGCACTCACGCACGCTTTTAGTTGCGAATCCTCAGCGCCGACCGCCCGACCGACCGCCAGCCTCTCTCTCTTCCGTCCTCGCCCTCGCCCTTCGCCCTCGACGAATCCCACGACAGTAATAACGCTTGGCCGTCGTGCTGCCTCAGCACGCTTCATCTGCCAACCTGGCTGCCATCAATTCAAAGACTTTTGGCGCAGCTTCTGACGCTGTGGCCGAGATGGCCCAGCCGCCAAGTGGCAAGCCTGTGGAGGAGGATGAGGAGTACGAGTGAGCAACCACCACCCATGTCCATGACGATGCTTATTCTATTGTGGTTTTTTTCTTGTACTTTTCTCTTTTTTTTCTTGTGTGCGCTCGCAATGCGCGACAAAGTTTAAAAAAATCAAGAGGGAGAAGAAGAAAGCCGAGATTGTGAACAATTTTGTACTGACTGTTTCTTGCGCTTAGCTATGAATCCCTTCCACCAAACTTCTCGCTACTGCAGAACATGGCTGCAGGAGCATTTGCTGGGATTGCTGTGAGTGACTGATCGACTTGCTGCCAGCCAGCCAGCCCTGGACATGTGCTGACGAAAAACATCACAGGAACACACCGTCATGTACCCCATTGATGCGATAAAGGTAATTGCCTTCTTGCGGAAAGCCTCTTCTTCCTTCAACCTCTAGTACTGACGCGGAAATTTGCGACGATAGACACGAATGCAAGTGCTACAACCGCATGGGACGATAACACACAACAGCGTTCTGCGGAATGCTTTCCAAATCGCGCGGACCGAGGGTGTTTTCAGCTTATGGCGCGGCATGTCTAGCGTTATTGTGGGAGCCGGTATGTTTCCCCCATGCTTGCGGTTTTGCCGCAATTCTTTCTTTTCTTTCTCTTCTTCTCTTCTTCTTTTTTCTTATAGCTAACTCGGTTCTTGCTTAGGTCCTGCCCACGCTGTTTACTTTGCGACCTACGAAGCCGTCAAACATGCCATGGGCGGCAATCAAGTCGGCGTCCACCACCCTCTTGCTGCCGGTGAGCCTCGCTTTTACTCAAATCCCCAAGTGTACCTTGTCCATGGCTAACCCAGTGCCTTGTAGCCACAAGCGGTGCCGCAGCTACAATCGCTAGCGATGCTTTCATGAACCCATTCGATGGTATGTCGTCGTGCTTTTACCCCTAAGTCCGTAGGAGTGAGCGAGATGCTAACTTCAACTCCCCTCCAGTCATCAAGCAGCGTATGCAGATGCAAGAGTCTCGAAAGATGTACCGCTCCATGGTCGACTGCGCCAAGTACGTCTACCGAAACGAAGGCCTCGGCGCCTTCTACATCTCTTACCCGACCACACTGTCCATGACCGTCCCCTTCACGGCCCTGCAGTTCCTCGCCTACGAATCCATCTCCACCACCATGAACCCGCAGAAGGCATATGACCCCGTCACGCACTGTCTCGCCGGAGCCGTTGCCGGTGGCTTTGCCGCTGGTCTCACCACCCCAATGGACGTCATCAAGACTATCCTACAAACAAGAGGCACATCCTCGGATCCGCAGGTTCGGAATGTTAGCGGCTTCTTGGACGGCTGCAAGCTGCTGTATAGAAGGGAGGGCTTCAGAGGCTTCTTTAAGGGAGTCAGGCCCAGGGTTGTCACAACAATGCCCAGCACGGCTATTTGCTGGTCTGCTTATGAATTTTCCAAGTAAGTTCACTTTTTCTCAAAACTGGTGTCCCGTATGCTGACAATGGTTTTCTTTTGCAGAGCGTACTTCATTAAAAGAAACGATGGCTTGTAAAGAATATTTTTGCAATATATAGTAATTATAGAGATTATACAGAGCAATAAGCTATGAGCTATAATTACTTATTTCTATTCCACAAAAAAAAAAGGCAGTAAATAGATCATGGTCAAATACATTCTGTGTAAAGGAACCAGGAAGGTTTATTGGGTATGAAATAAGATGGAAAACAGATAGGCTATTTAGTTATTTGAATGCCAGGTTTGCAGTCCAATCCAATCCAGAGTTGTTGTCAAAATTCAGTGTCAGGATTAGATAGCCAGCACCCCAAGTTAGCTATACAATAGACCCCGTATCACGATGTCTAAGAGAGTAGCGATAGTAGCAGACACTTGAAGGATCAAGCAGGTATTGGCAATGCGAGAGAAACGCTCGGCTATCAAGCACGAAAGAAAGCAAGTTCTAATTATTATCCCCTAATGCCTATTTATTCCCAATATGCAGTCGCTATAACTCCTTAAATTACTCCTCCTCCGCGACGATGCGGCTGTGTTTGCCGAAACTGATTAATCAATCCAAGAACACCAACATCCGGTTCTTTCGCGTGGGCTATGCTGCTGTTTTCCTTACTGATGCCCGGTGACGTCTGCCACATAGATTCCCCAAGCATAGCGCCTGCTTCGGAGCTCTCCCCTCCCTGCCCTTCTACAGCATCAGCCTCAAAGGGCTCCTCGGGAATTTGGACCGCAGGATGAGGATGTGTACCGCGTGACGGACGCGGTTTATATGGCCCTCTGCCTGCCACATTTGCGATCGAAGGCTGGTGACGGGCATCCAATAGCATGGATGCCATAGGGGATGGTTGCGTAATGCTATGTCCGCCTCTCGGGAATGCACCCAGCCCAGCTGTCCGGCTCCTGTTTCTTCCTGTTTCCATATGAGAGCCTTGCATATCGGCTGCCAGAGTGGGCGAATTCAGATTGGGAAACGCAGGGGGAGGATGGAATGGCTGCTGTGTCCCTGGAGGCAGGTGTCCAGGGATGCCAGTCTTCGGGTTGATAACATAGTTATCAAGAAAACCATAATAAGACGCAGCCATCTTTCCATGTTTTGTAGCATAATAATCCTGGCGGACATCTTTGGCTACTCCCTGACGAGCGACGGGCTGGCCGGGTCCCCTTTTGAAGTCAAATTCAGCAAACGAGCAGACGTAGCCCATACCATCGACGTGCACCGTAAACTCCCGAAAGAAATCCACAATCTGGTCACTGCACTTAGGTAGTGACAGCAGTAGCAACAGGGGGGTAGTTATGATGCCTAGGATCTCTTCCAGAAAGATGACGACTTTCATCTTGTAAAGCTCCGAAAACTCCTGTTTAACTTCAAAGCTGTGCAGTCTTCCCTGCCAATGATCAGGCATATAGTGAGTATACTCAACAACGTTCCTCAAAGCATACTCCGGATCAAACACTTGCGTCTCTTCTGACACCATTCCACGGGTGATGGCCCAGATTCCTCCAAATATTCCCAGGTAAAACAAGGCCGTGCGGTCTTTTGTGATTTCAAATGATAGGAACAGTTCCGAGTCGAGTAAAGTGCAAACTGCAAGAATGGCTGTAAGTGCGCCAGACATAAAGGCAATACTCTTTGCGATATCTTCTGTCATGCGTTTAGGAAACTGGTCAATATATCGGGTTGCGAACGGGAATGACATATGAAGTCTTTCGTAAAAGAGATGAGGAAGCTCGTTGAACTCGCGAAATTTCCACTCAGCAAGTGCGGTGTACTTGCGTGCCGCAGCTAGCTTGGGGTCCTTTTGATACTCATTGTAATACGTGAAGAAATAGACGATAATGACGTATGCAAGAACAATGGGGGCAAAGATGAGATTCAGCAACCCGGCAAAGTAAAATCGCTGCTTCAACTTTTGACTCAAGACTCCTCTTCGTTCGGCACGTAAGAAATCTTGCTGTACTTGGCCGAGTTCGTTGAATGCCATATCAAGGATGCAGTAGTGGAGATACCACTCCATGGTCTTTGAAAACATCTGACGACCTCGCAAAAACGGGAACGGAAGTGACAGGTTTAATATATCCTTGTTGATCATGGCGATGAGGTAGTTCTCCTTGCGCATCAGTCGATTGGCGATGTCGTGAGCATCGAGACGCTCCTTCGACTGGCTACCAATGAAGCGTCGTATGTTTTGCGGCATATTGGCCGCTGTCCTAGGATTCTGGTCTCGTAAAGCCATAATTCGACCAACAACGTCTTGCCACGATATTGTCTGCATGTCCTGTTCAGGTATATCAAGGAGGACAACGAAGAATTCGCGGATATGTAGTAAACGGCGAATTTCGAAGAAGTACTGCACGGATTTCCATATGAAGAAGAATGAGTAAAGCCAGATGCCAAAATTCCATAGGCCAGACATCTTCTGGGTGCACTGAGGTATGACGACCTGCTTCAACGACTGGCTGTGCGGCACCTTGCTGTAATCGACACATTGCGTAAGAAATGTGAGCAGGACAGCGACGAATAAAGTTTCTCTGCATCTTCATGTTAGCTCTACCATTCGATTTCAACCAATTTAATAGGGGTGATAATAGAACATAGCTCCCTCCCTCCAAATCTCTTGAATGCACTTACAATAATCTCAAGGCATTGGAACACATGATGGCCCACATTCCATCGCCCTCATAGTAATTATAAACATCTCTCATGAAGCTATCGAGATTTGTTATGTTCGCCCATCTCCATAGAGCAGCATTCTTGCGGTCGAATGACGGCCCCGCGTTCAATAGAGATCCGAACGATGGTGGTGCCGCTGGTGCCGCTGTCGTCGTCGGTTGTGCGCTTGGTTTGGGCATCTCATGTCTAGCTTCCTCGGTGGGTGGCCGCCACTGAGCCCGGCCGTGGCCTGATGAGGGCTCTGGGCTGCGATAGTGTTGCGCTTCTGTCTGATCGAGGGCTGGATTCGCCATGGCCTTGTTGGACTCGACGAGCAGCGAGGCGGGCACGTCTTCGTCCCCGTCGTCATCGTGTTGTGGCCACCTCATCGGAGGGCCTCGGCTGCTCGCTCCTGGCGACACCACGCTGTGGCTATTGTTGCGTCGTGCGGCGGCAAGCGTGGGTGCAGGGATGCTGTCAAAGAGTCGGCTCGAGTCTCCGCGGGCAGGCCCTGCCTCGATATCATAGTCTGGCTCGTCGTCGTAGGATCGAAGCTGCTCGTAAAACGACCGGCCGCCTTGCGTAGACGCCGTGAGTCGTGAGAAGATCTTGGACATGTCGAGGCTTATTCAGTTGGCTCGATGACGCACTCGCAGTTGACCATGATTTATGTGGAATCGCCGAATAAATAGGGAGAGAGAACAGGCCAGACTATGCACATATCAATGTATAGTAGGTGATGCTGAACGATGGTTGATGTTCTAAGTCAGCTGGTAATGACTGCCTAATGCTGGAGTCAGGTGGCTGTTGATGGCTGGTGGAAGCGTCACCGGGCGTGTACATACCTAGAACGTCCATTGTTGATCTAAGCGTGCAGGTCCCCAGATCTTAGCTCAAGGGAAAGCTAGCTAACTTTAGAAGGGTGAAGGGTGGGGTCGCTGTACAACTGCCACCATGTGTTTGTACTTTGTTCTACCACCGATACTTTGTTCTATTACCACTACCTACCTATGTAGTACTTTTGTTCAATAATGGCTTAGATGATTTGTTCCAGTATCACTACTCTGTTCTGCTATCGCTACTCTGTTCTAGTTTCGCTCCCTTGTTCCACTATCACTGCGTTGTTCTGGTATCGTTGCTCTTTCAGGTAGATCCGCCAAATGTGAGACACGGTATGCTAGATAGCATAGCATAGCCACTCTTTAAAATAAATATTGCAGTTAATCTCGGAATGTGTTGAGAAAGAGAGGGAGAGATGGCCGCTTCCTTGCCCAGCTTGAATGTGGCTTCTACCTATCTTACTTTGATTCTCATCTCATGAGCCAAAAGTTTACGAATCAGATAGTAGCAAATGCCACAAATTACGTAGTTAGTCTACAAGATTCCAGTTAGCATTTTATGCAGAGATAGACAAGAATCATTTGCTTTTCTGCTACCATCTTGCATTTTATTCTATCTATTCATAACGATATGGACTGAACCTTGGAACAGGCTTTTCTCTTCTGCATACACTTGGTGTTTAGACTCAGCTTCCTTCCGGCAGCGGGTGTTTGGGCCTTTTTTGTATCTAATGAGAATCATAAACATTGCTTCTTTTGACTTTATTATTTATAAGTAATAATTATACAACCCTTGAAGAACTTGATTCTACAAATAGACTCAGTTTGACTCAGGCGTTCGTCTCCTTGGCAGCCCTGGGTATGCAGACATGCTTCATTGCATCCCGTATCTATATTTTTTTTTGTTTTCTCACTACGCACGACCTATTGACTTGAGAGACCGTCCAACGCCAGACCTTCAATTGACCCCAGCCCCTCTCGACTCAAAAGGCCACACCGGCTTCACATCACAACGACCTCCCAACTTAGAAGTGGATGGCCTTGTCATAGGTGGCCATGGCAGCCTCCTTGAAAGCCTCGGCGAGCGTGGGGTGGGCGTGGCAGGTTCGGGCAATGTCCTCGCTGGATGCGCCGTACTCCAGGGCCAGGGTAGCCTCAGCAATCATCTCACCAGCGCCAGGTCCAACAATGTGGGCACCGAGCAGGCGATCAGTCTCGGGATCGGCAAGGATCTTGACGAGACCCTCGGAGTCGAGGTTGGTCTTGGCTCGGGAGTTGGCGCTGAAGGGGAAAGTGCCGATCTTGTAGGGGATGTTCTGGGCCTTAAGGTCCTGCTCCGACTGGCCAACCCAAGCGACCTCAGGGTGGGTGTACATGACGGACGGGATGCATCCGTAGTTGACGTGGCCGTGGCCCTTTGCGATGTACTCGACGACGGCAACAGCCTCCTCCTCGGCCTTGTGGGCAAGCATGGGTCCAAAGGTAACGTCACCAATGCAGCGGATGTGGGGGATCTTGGTTCGGTACTCCGAGTCGATGATAACACGGCCGCGCTCATCCGTCTCGAGGCCAATGTTCTCCAGGCCCAGACCCTGAGTGTAGGGTCTTCGTCCAATGGCGACCAAAACGACCTCGGAATCAATCTGCAATGACATATCAGTACCCAGCTTCCGGGGCTGTCTAGTTATTGTTGGGTTCACTACTTACGCTCTCAGGCTTGCCACCCTTAGCAGCATCGACGTCGAGCTTGACGAGCTCGCTGCTGGTGTCGCCGCTGACGACCTTGGTGTTGAGCTTGAACTCGATGCCCTGCTTCTTGAGGATTCGCTGAGTGGCCTTGGAGATCTCGGTGTCCATGCCGGGTCCACCGATCTGGCCGAGGAACTCGACAACGGTGACCTTGGCTCCTAGACGTGACCAAACGGAAGCCATCTCAAGACCAATGATACCACCACCAATGACGGTCATGGTCTCGGGGACCTTTTGCAGGGCAATGGCACCGGTGCTGGTGACGACGCGCTGCTCATCGATGGTAAGGCCGGGGAAGGGAGTGGCTTCAGAGCCGGTGGCGATGAGAATGTTCTTGCCGCGGATGACGGACTCGCCGCCGTCGTTGAGTTCGACCTTGATTTCGTTCTCGTTGATGAATGAGCCGGTGCCCTTGATGTACTCGGCGCCGTTCTTCTTCAGGAGGAACTCGACACCCTTGGTCAGGCCGGTGACGGCGGTCTCCTTGGCCTTCATGAAAGTCTCGAGGTTGAGCTTAACTTCTCCGACCTCAATACCGCGGTTTTTTGAGTCATGGAGAATCTGGTGGTACAGGTGGGAGTTGTTGAGCAGAGATTTTGAGGGAATGCAGCCAACGTTCAAGCAGGTACCGCCGAGGGTGCCACGCTTCTCAATGCAGGCCACCTAGACACAGAACACGGTCAGCTTCCGAATATCACCAGCCGAGCAAATTTGGCAATGCCTCACCTTCAAGCCCTCCTGGCCGGCCTTGATGGCGGCCACATATCCGGCAACACCACCACCGATGATGACCAGGTCCTTCTCCTCTATATCTCCGTGTTAGTACAGTATTCCGAGTCTGCCGTTTTTCTTCTTTCTCGGGGCGACGAACCAGAAGCAGAGGCAAATCCTCGACTCCATCGTGACAGGCTGAGCAAAGATGCGGGTTAGCCATGCGAGAGATTTTCCACAGCCAGAAACGGCAGCGGCAGGAGGGGAACTGGGCGCTCACGTCAATTGCCTGCTGGGCAGCGTGCGGATGGCACTTCGGGGTATCAGGCGGCTAGCAATCATGCTGGGCAGCCGTTGACAGGTGCTGTATGATGAATTGATGGGGGGAAGAGAGTCGACTGTTGAAGGTCGAAAAGAAGTGTATTAGCTTTGAGCCTATAGCAAGGCCCGCCGGTTTTAGGGAAGCTCCATGCTTGATTATGTGAACACGACTTGTGCACCGGGCGGGTACTCGAGGGGTACTAGCAGGGCACCTTTTTCAAGCTTCTGTCTGTGCGACAAGTGGCAGATGCGGAGGGCTGCGCGACTTCGGCCTCTCGCTCATTTTTGCCCCTCGACAGGTCGTCACAAAGTACCTCCAAGTACCATCCGGCCTAACGGCGCAAATCGGCTGGACTGGGACATTTTCGCTTAGATGCGGGACGCCTCAGCTGTGCCTATAAAATTCCCAGATTCCAACAAGATGCTAGCTATCTCTGTACAATAAACCCGCCCAGCAAGAGACGAGGCTGTCACGAGGCATAAGTGGCCACCCGTGGACAGGCTGTCGGGTACTCGCATTTGATATTGGCCATTTCCCAGGGGCAGATTGCCACTACGAGTACAAGAGGACGACACAGACGGGGCAAAATGATGACCAATTTAGTCACGGACATTCGTTCCTAGTAGTTTTCGTTGAAGCATCATGGATCCTCGGCAATCGGGTTGCGCCCCTTTTACCAGAAGACTCTACGCCACCACTGCCTATGAAGCTGTATATATACACTGTATATCTATTTTTGCCCCTTTATTAGAAATCGACAAGAACAAAGGTCAAAGGTAAGGGGCGTAAGGATGTAAAACAGAAAGATATCTCTCAAGATCCTCCTAATTAGCCCTCTCTCGCTGTCTGAGCTTGGACAACAGCCTCAGCCGTCGCTCGTGCCCTTTCCATTTTCTTCAATTCCTTCGATGTCAGCAGCTTGCTTTTTCGTAGCTTCTTCCGAAGAAACCAGTCCATGCCTGCTGCGAGCGTAGGTACTTCTGCTACCACGCCAAACACCTTGGCTATCCTGACGCCCTCCTTGGCTTCGCTCCCCCGGCAGGCCCGCAGTAGACTAGCTATGAGCTGCTCGACAAATATGAGAGTCCACCGATTCAGCCTAGGTAGATTCAAAGGCTTCAATATGTTGAGGTTCAAGGCACCGTCAAATATCATGTCTGCGTAGAAGCGGGCCACATGGCTAATACGGCGCTCGTCCTTCATCTTTTCACTGTCGGCAGTTTCCTCATCCTCTGCCTCTTCACCAAACATTAACTCGCCAAGACTCCGGAAGATCTTCCAGAGCCTATCTTGAAAGGCAAACCTGATCTTGTTGTTTGTGCAAGCTTGCTTGCCCACGAGTGCGTAGTATTCGTTGTAATTGGTCTCACTTCCGACACACTGCACGAGCACGCGTGCAATCTCAGCCTGGTCATCTTTTCTCAGCTTGAGGTTGGCATATTGACGGTACCCATGTTCATAGTCTGCCGCAGACATGATGGCTGTAAAAATGGCGATTTGTGCTGAGGTGTGAAAGCCTTGGCCGCGGGCTTTCTTGGGGAAATCGGGCAGTACAATATCCATGTCCTCGTTATCATCAGACATGTCGATATCATTCTTCTTGGTTGCGGATTTCGATTCTTTTTCCGCATCTTGATAAGTCTCCTTTGCTGGAACACTTGCTCCTACAAGCCACCATTTGCCTCTTGTGTCTGCTTTCTCAATGTCCTGTAGACTCAAGCCCATCGGCGCGAGACCATCAAGTCTCCTAGACTGTGATTTGAGCTCACCAAGCTTCTTCCGAATTCGCAAGACGTGGTCCGACACAACGGCAGAATCCAATCCTCGAGCCTTAGGCTTGCTCTTGCCAAGATCGTTGATTGTCTCAACCATAAATTTTGTTCGTACAGACAAATCGGAAGACTCAGCTTCGTTAACTGCCTTGTTTAAGATGGATATAACATGCTTCAGCGCATTTGGGTCATCCCTCCGCATGAGGCGACCCGCCATGCGGCAGATGCGAAGAAGAAGCTCAACGTTGAGTTCATTCAGGTCCGCGAGAAATCTTTCCATGTAATCAAACATGATTTTGCAGCTCACAACCTCGAACAAGTATAGCTGTGTAAGAAATCCGAGTATGTTTGAGGACTCCTTTGGAATTTCCGAAAAGCTAACCCCTTCTTGAGAGGCATGCTTATAATACTCGCCAAAGTTCACCACCACCTGTTGTATGAGATGGGATCCAAAGCTAGATCCAATCACTTTGTAGACTGCAGCGGAAAAGCCACCTATCAGAACCAAAAATTGATCTGGAACGCTTGAAGATTTGTACATCTGCGCCAGAATTGTATTTGTAAGGATTTCGGTAACGTCGCCACGGGCATTATTCTGGTAAAGTTCCTCGATGGATTTGACAATACCCAGAATATTCGCTTCCGTCAGACGATTCACCAGACCTTGAATCTGTTTCTGCAGCCCCATCTTTGCTTCTGAATCCGAATTGGCAGCTTTTCGCAAAGACGGAGGTACATATTTGGCGACCACTGCCCCTGTGGCAGGTGCCACATAAGGATTTTCCTTGACTTTAGTCTTGGGCTGCTGTGATCTATCCTCGTCTTCGTCCAGATTTTCAAATTCGTCGTCTGAGAAATCGAAAGCGTCCTCATCTTCTGAGCCATCTGATTCACCAAGGTCGCCCAGCGAGGCTGAGGCTGCCTCTGGCATTGCTTTCCTCCTCTTTGAGGCCAACCAGTCATCAAATTCATGCTTTCGCTTTGATGTCTCATCAGCTTGCATCGTCTCAGAGTCTGACTCAACATCGCCAAGAATCTCGTCGAGCCCATCGTCCTTGAAGGCCTTCGGCAGTGAGGAGGCTCCTTTCTTTATACGCAGCTTCTTTTCGAATTCTTCAATTTCTTTATCATCCTGGGCAAGCTTTTCGCGGACAGCGCTGGAAAGGCCGTCGTATTTTGATGACCCTTTCTTCGGTAACTGCGCCTCGTCGCTCTCGGAGTGACTGCCGTCCTCTAGATCGAAATCATCCGCGTCTCCGACGTCGTCACTGTTGTCGCTGTTGTCTGATTGGTCGAAGATATCCTCATCCTCCTCGTCCAGTGCCGCCATGTGATCATCGGAATCACTCTGTTGTCCATCGCTGGACGCCGATTCAACGGGGGCAGCCGGTCGGCGTTGGTTGTTTCTATCTGGGCGAGAGAACCCGGTCGCATTGACAACCTTTTTCGTAGGCGGAGGCTGCCTCGAGTGGCTCTGCCCTCTTTTCTGTGCTCTCTGGGCTTTTCGACGCGATACTTGGCTGAATGATTCTTTCGTCTGCTTGGTTGGGCGCCTTTGTGTCTGTCGTTTTTCCTCCGGCACATCCAAGCCCATGCGCTTGAAGAGCTTTTTTTGGAGCTCTAAGGCACCTGTGGACGGCATCGCGATGGGAGATAGATCCAATCCACTGAGAATAAGATGGTGATTTTTTTATATAAGCATTGCGCGGGAAAGGTTAGATTTGCGATGAAAACTTTCAAGTGTCAGAACCAGCATCAGAAACCCGCGTCGCAAAATTTCTGAATGACGTACTAGTGGCGCAGGGGTCTCGACAACTTTTAAGGAACAAAAACTACACACTCCGGACAGTTTTAATTAAAGCTCAAAATCATAATGTCGATTTTAATAAGATATTACTATGTTTATTCAAGTCGAGAATTGACTTCTTTTGTCATACGTTCTCAGTGACACCTTGTTTACTACCGTTATTTTGTGTCTCTCTTTTTTTTTGGTCGATAAGATAAGATAAGGCTCCGATATCGATCTCGTGACTACAGGTGGACTGGGATTGATGATTAAGCCAGTTATAAGTCCGGCGTACCCTATAATCCAGAGTCTGTTTTCGTTTTTCTGAGTAGGCGAGAAACGACAAACTATTGGGTTCGCAAATGGCTAACATGTATGGTAATAGCCTCTTTTCTATACGGCTACATCTGTGGATCAAATAATTGCCGACTTGATTTGCGATGTGGTCCCAATAGCCGGAAGGTGTGCCCGATTTGTAGATGGGAATATGGTGTTAGTGAGTCGGTTCAGAGGCGAGTTACCGAGCTGCCAATCCGATCAGACGAGCTAACCTCTATATGTACTATCGTAGGCGAGTACCACTTCGACATCGTGGAGGAACAACTACGGTTTATGGTGCCAGCGTTGTCCACATTCCCATATCCTAAAAAATTCGAGACGATCGGCGATGACTCAACCCTGTCAGAAGTATTATTATTAATCCAAGAGCAGAGAGCACGGGGCTACGGCAGCTAATGGCGAGCGACCGGGACCCTGGACTAGGATTTGCGGGCGATGGTTTAAAATCCGCGGGCCAGACTCCGCGCCTTTTCCTGCAGTTCTATGTACATATTACTTAACTCTTACACGGAAGGCGGCCAAGGCGGCATATCGGACGAGTGATTTTGCTTGGTGTCGGCTTGTGGCCGTGGAACCTACCAGTAGCAAGAGCCGGGATGCATTCAAATGGATGGCCTAGTGGCTGGTACCCTGGCTGAGGAGCACTCCAATCGTGGCTGCAGAGCAGTGGGGGAGGCTGGTCAACTATCATCGGACCAATCGATGCTGACATAGTTTTCCACGTTTGTTCGCGTCACGCCACCATCCCCGGCATTGGGTGATTCCAGCTGCAGTTATTGGAAAGAGCATTGTAAACAGAAGAATGACAAGGCCAGGTTCGGAGAAGAGAGATGAGGGGTTGGTTGGGGTTGATCGGGGCTTGAAGGAGGGGTTCTGAAGATGTCGGGGTGTCTTGGCTCGAGTGGTGAGTTGAGGTGAATGAATTTCTGCTCTCTGGTTTTTGCTCTGATTTTTTGCTCTGGGTTTTGCTTCGTTAACACCGGCTCTGAATAGAGGCCATCGAGAAAACAACACCAACGGAAAAGATCCCGGCCATCAGATGACCGATTGCACATGGGTCGTGTTAGTACGAGTATAGGCAAAAGTTGTGAATCCATCACCTTTAGCGCGCCAAGATATCCAAGTGGGGAGCTCCAGCTCCCAAGCCATTTCGTCACAGCGCTTCGGTGGAGCCATAGCCGATGGTTCGCCCTCCGATGTCCGATCCCAACTCCGGAATCACCGGGGGTCGGCTGCGAAAAAAAAAAAACGAACGACGATAAGTGCGGAGTCGTGATGAGTTAACCAGCAGGTACAGTACCCGGGCAGTACGGCCCCAAAGTATGACGAGCGGATGTGCGTGTTCTTATAGCTGGGTACTGTAACAGCTTATCTGCGCAATACGCAATACGCAAAAACACTTGGCGCGGCGCAATACGCAGAATACTTGTACGCAATACGCCACCCATGATACGCGAAGAGTCTTGCGACAACGACGAGGCTGTAAGTTGTAAGTGAGGTCGCATTGGACGCACTGCGCTGTGTGCATTCATGCCTGGCGGGGTCAGTTAGTTTGTCAATCACAACTCGGTAAAAGCTAGTGTTACCTGTTAGCTTATCAAGCCGAATGTGTCTTGCATGCAGCTGGTTGTATGTACTCTTACCAAGAATTAATGTACTAAGCAAAGTATTAACCTTAGCAAATGCAGTACCAAGCGGCTAGATAGGTAGTACCCAAGGTAAGCAGCTTGAAAGCCGCCCGTTGTGTCATGGGCGTAGCAGCAGTTTGTCAGACATCCATTGATCCATCCATCCTGACAGCCGAGAAGCCGCAAGGCGTTTGCCGGGCACCGGCCAGGGTTCAAGGTTCTCCAGACGGCATGACAGTGCGTCATAGCACTGCGTTCGGCTGTACCCTGACTTGCGCCAGGGCTCAGAGCAGCTGTGCTATTGCCTATTTCCGCATCCTTCAAGCTCTGTTTGGCACCTTCAGCTTCAACATGTGACGGAGCGCCTCGCCCTACCAGTCGTCAATCCCGATGGGAGGAGGAGCCAAGACCTCCAAGAAGCTGGGCGGACACTCCTTCGGCAGGTCTAGTCGGCGATCCAGTGTAAGTACCAATCTACAGCCTTCCGGAGAACGGAGTACACGATGCGGATTTAGAGATACCTGTCCCATGGACCAATGCATGCGTGATTCCTTTAGGCGCGACCCGATTCCGTGCCATCCTCGACATCCCTTCCCGAAATCGCTGGAAGAGGAAACGAAGCCCCCCACCTGGCTCATCCATGCAGTGGAGATATGTGACTTTTTTTTTTCTCTCTCTTTTCCCACCTGGGCTTCTTCATTCTGGCTACTACCTACCTTGGCGAGCTTGGGTACACCTACCTAGTACTGACCGCATCTGAGGACTAACAGCGCGAGGCTCGGAAGCCTCGGAGCTCGACCTTCATCTTCCCTTCCAGCAACCCACAGGCAGCGTTCCTTGGCCTTGGAATCTCGCATGATTGATGTGATGACAATCGCAGCCCTGAAGTTTTGTGCCGCTCAGGTCCCGCCCGGCGGGATGTAGCGGCTTCTAAGAAGCTGCCGCCGTGAGCTGCTTCTTCCTTTTAAGACAGCCACCCACCCGCCTATGACTCTCGTAGAATGAAGCTTTAGTTCTCTTTTACTCGTAGTAGATTGCGGATTCCTTTGGCCGGACACGCCTCTTCTTCTCCTCCTCCTCCCTCACTTCTCTCTCTCCCCCATCCCCCATCTCAAGGCGTCCTTGCATGTGTTATTTGCCGTCCTTGATTTGTCTCTGAACCTGCGCAACGTTGGCGAACGCCTCTTGGCCACTTTCTTTTTTTATTCGTGATTCTAAGCGCACAAGCAACCGCGATGAAGTCAGCTGCGTTCGGCCGTAGCCTTGCCGGTATCGCGGTGCTTGGCTTGAGCTTGGCCCTGCCAGTACTCGCAGACAATGCACGCCGTCATGGTGGTGAGATGGAAGGCATGGAGGGCATGGAGCACGCAGAACCAGACCAGCAGGATTCCGAATATCCCCCCACGTACTTTGCCCATCCCGAGCATACCCAGGTGCTGTATGCGCACATTGCGCTCATGACAGTGGCCTGGGTCATTTTTCTTCCAGTTGGTGAGTACCCATCTTAGACCGTGATGCGATGTAAGCCGAACAGCTTCAGTGCTAACAAGACCCCAAAAAAGCCGTTGTTTTGTCGCTGGCCAAGTCTCGCTATGTTCTTCCTTCGCAGTTCGTCTTCCTCGCAGCCAATGCGCTGGGCCTGATCCTCGGCACGGTTTACAACGCGCAGACGCCCGACCTGTATCCCAACAATGCGCACCACAAGATTGGCTGGATTGTGACTTGGGTCATTTCTGCGCAAGTGGTTGTCAGCCTGCTCCGGCACATTGGCGGGGCTTTCACGCCAAGTGCCGACCAGCTAGCGGAAGAACGCCGCTCCTTCATCCCACTTCCCACAAGCGCCCACTCCAACTACTTCGGCGACTACCGCTTCTCCAACGACAGCGGCCAGGGCTCCGAGCCCACGACGGAATCGCTTCGCGGAAACTCCATCTCCACGCTTGCGGAAAATGATCACCGTGAGACCAATTTTGATAAGGAATTGGAGGAGGAAGACGATGATGACCTTGACGGCCCCACTATGCCCATGCCCGTGCCGGAGCACCAGAGCAAGACGACGCTGATGGCCGTCAAGGTCCTGTCTTCGAGAGTCTGGAAGTACATTGACTTTGGATACAAGACTGTTGATCGCATCATCTTGCCCTTTGGTTTCATTGCTTACATTACCGGCATTGCTACTCTTGGTCGCCTTTTTGTAAGTGTCTAACTAACTATTTCATCTCTCGGCATATAAAAGCGGGGATCATTGCTAACAGCCTTTTTTAGGAGGGATCTGCCATCTTCAGCGGACTTGCTCATTGGATCAAGGGTGGTATTTTCTTCTGGATGGGTCTCCTCACTCTTGGTCGCTGGTCTGGAAGCTTTTACGAGTCTGGTTGGGCTTGGAGCTTACGCCCTCAGAAGAGGGCCGGCCAGCGATGGACGCCATCTGCAGAGTGGGTCGAGAGCTTCCTCATCTTCTTCTATGGCTCGACCAACATCTTCTTGGAGCATTTGGGCAGCAGAGATGGTGTCTGGACTCCCAGCGATCTGGAGCACTTTTCCATCACCGTACTTTTCCTTGGAGGTGGCTCTGTAAGTCTCGCGCAATTACTCTGATTCTTTTCCACCTCATTTCAAAACATGTACTGACTGCTGCTGCAATAGATTGGCATGCTCGTTGAATCTACGTGGGTGCGAGGCCTGCTCACCACTCTGATTACTAGCAGCGAGCCCAACTCTGATGATGAGCGCGCGGCATTCGAACCCCCGGAATCGTACGAGTTCTCCATCAACCCCCTCCCCGCACTCATCATCTTCCTGCTCGGCATGATGATGGGTGGTCACTCGCAGGAAACCATGGTCGGAACCATGGTCCATAAGCAATGGGGCAACTTGCTACTAGGCGCTTCTCTGGCCAGAATGCTCACATATGTCACAATGTACCTGAAACCGCCCAGGTCTATTCACCCATCTCGGCCACCGACCGAGCTCCTAGCAGCTTTTGGTCTTATCGCAGGTGGCATGATTTTCATGTACAGTGTGAGTACTCCAATATTTCACATCCCCAAGAAGCCCGAAACTAACGGCAACAGAGCGCCGATACCGTCAAGGGTATGATTCACTACGACTTGGAACCAATGTCCATCTACACAATTACTTTGGGTTTCACAGGCTTGTTCATGGCCTGGGAGCTCATCGTTTTGGCCCTCAAGGGATGGGCGGTCCGCAAGGAGCGCCGGTCCCAGGCTTCAGCCTTTGCTTGAACATGCTCAACATGTTTTCCCATGAAGTTTTCGACATTGACATGATGCTTACTTCGGATTGGCAAACTCAAACCAAACTCGGAGTTTCAAAAAATTTCTCCTTCTATACGACCTTTACGCATGTTTTTCTTTCAAAGATACCCTTCATGATACACCGGGAGGCGGATTGGATATCCTAGCCTTTATGATACCACGTTCATTTTCTTTTTGCAGCAGAGATAGCAGTAGTAATAAGAGTAGTGTTAGGACAGGGTAATGGAGATAGTCATCCTCAAGAGGATGTAATAATATATTTGATGAAGACCGATTGACTATAATTCTACCACAAACTGGCGGCTTAGAGTCTACATGCCATGGCATACCGCAAGGTGCCATTTCTCCAAGAAGCTTCTTGATCAGCGGCACATGGTGAAGTCCTCGAAGTGCCCGCGTAGAGTAGCCTCATATGGACGAAGTAAGTGGTCCGTGGTCCGTAAGGCATAATTACTAAGAAGGCGGCCTTGAGGCAGCAGCAGGGACCGGGTTCGATTGCCAGTGACCATGGCCAATGGTCTCGGTATGGCAAGTTGCTACCAAGGCACGAATGTGTTGCCGTGTCATGGCATAATTCAACTGAGGAGCTCTGAGAACCTCGTGTGGCGTCTTGTGGTTAGGTAGGGAGATGTCACTAGCCTCATGTGAGTTATCGCCCGATAAGAACCTATGGTGAAAGAAGAAAATTTACCAGAAGCAGAAGCGCGAGATTTCAAGATTCACAGCCGGGGGGAAGCCAATTCAGCCCTGGCGGTTTTCCGAGGTCTTTAGGACAGCATTCTGTTGAGCAGGGGAGAACTGCTTGGCGCCCTGCTGCAGCGCGTGGACGAGGGATGGCACGGATTCAGCCTTGAAATCGTCGGCGTTGCGGATCTTGTCGAGGTCCTCGGAGAGCTCTTGGGTGAGTTTTTGGAGGTAGAGTGCTGAGAAGGCTTGTTGGCTTTGGGATGAGTCTTGCGGCATTTTGGCTTTGGTGAGTGGAGTGAGGCTGTTATAAAACTGAGGGTGAAATTTTTTGGATTGGGTTTATGATCAGTTGTGAAGCATTGAGTTCGTCCGATTTGGGTGGATGACCAATTCTGCAGAGGAAATGGCTGACATAACCACGGCTACCCTTGTCTTAGGTAGATGCTCTTTGATATCTACAAAAAAAAGAAGAGGAGGAAAAAGGAATTACAATGGATTGAGTGCATTAATATGGTTGGTAAAGGAAGATGTTTCAATCATGTCCTTTTCAAAAATTCAGTCAACGTAAGATGAATAAATGTTGTTCTTTATTCCAGAATGAAACTTGAGTAAATCAGATATCTTGAGGCGTGACAGTGCAGAGTACATACGACAGGGCATGTACATGGGCATTTTCAAAAATAGACATGCATATAACAGCTAAGAAGTGTTATAACAAACTGAATAAAATAAAATAAAAACTCAAAGAGATACATGCATACTCAATTCAAATATTCCCACTCAATGCGTTGTGCTTCCATAAAGCCCTTTGTTGAGAGTGTGCTGAGAAGTCACTGTTAGCCGCTTTTCTTAGCCGCTGCTAAGGCAAGGCACGCACTCTATAGCGCATCTGTGCGATCGGCGGATGCGCCATGCTAGTAGCAGCACTCAAGCCGAGTTAATGCGCGTGCCCAAACATCCGATATTCGATTACATACAACTTCTTAATGCCCATCGCCCGCAAGGCTGAATATCATCGCTCTGCCAATCTCTTCCCACCATCTTCGCCAGAGGCGCTGCACAAAAAGGTCGCAGACATCGACCATCGATCGATCCTTGCAAACGGCAATTCGGCCTTCGTCGAGAGGCGCGTCGAAAGTTGAAACTCCAGCGTCAATCGCATCACACCCATTCCCACAGTCGCCATGTCCACTCGACCAACGACTCCCGCATCTCCCAAAAATGCCAAAATCAAATCCCCTTCGCCGGGATGTCCAGTGTTCGGCTGCGGTGAGTCTACAACCCAAAATAAAGTCTCCAAGCATCGCATTGCTGGCTTACTAACTCGCCTTCAGAGCATGTTCAGCGTCTCCTGTCCCAGAGCCAAGAGGTCATGAATAGCTCGGTAGCGCACTACAAGATGATCCTCCGAGGCATCTTCGATACGAGTCCCATCGTTCCCCAGACTTCAACAAACACGGAAGGCCGCCCCGTCACTTCCCTTACCTCGAACTATCTGTGTCTACAATGCCCAGTTACGGTGTCTGAAGACGATCGGCTGGATCACGGCACCGAGAAACTACACCGATTCTGTACGTAACGCCTCCGATACGGCCGATTGAATAATGCTATGCGATTCATAGTTGCTTACAAATACAGATGTCGACTCTCGCAGCGGTGCACTTTATTGTCAGATATGCGATGACCTCGTTTGGGACCCCACGCTGGAGGAGCTCAGAGTGCGAAAGATTGGAACCGGGACGTTTTCAAGTATGCAAACCCCCAAGGACCGCTTCACAATGCCTTCTTTTTCGCTTTCCATGTTTGGAAGTTGTCAATTGGCCGTCATCTCTAGACATTGGTGACCTAACCTGCTTCCTTTAGCAAACCGAAAACGAAAGCACGACGAACTTTTTGCCGATTCGGCCAAAGAGGATCCTCGCCTCATCCAAGCCAACACAACCGTCGCATCGTGCCGGGCGAGTGGCCTTCGCGGCATCTACAACGCAGGTGCAACTTGCTATCAAAATGTCGTGCTTCAGAGCTTCCTCCACAACCCCCTCCTGCGCAACTTCTATCTGAGCGATGGACACCAGAGCAGCGAATGCAGCATCTCTCACTGCTTGAGCTGTGCCATGGACGACATGTTCCAGGACTTTTACGCGTTGGAAAGTACTAACGGCTACACGGCCGCCAATATTCTGTCCGGGTTTTGGATTTCAGAAAAGAAGGCGTTTGAAAATCTCGTAACCACCAAGGAGCAGGATGCCCATGAGTTTTTCCAGTTTTTGGCTGAAGAACTTCATGAGCGGAACGGCGATGGGAAGAAGCCGCAGGGTGGCAGCGAACATACGTGCAACTGCATCATCCACCAGACATTTTACGGCAAAATGCAAACAGTTACGACCTGCCAGAACTGCGGCGGCATGACCCATGCGGTCCAATCTTTCCTGGATCTCAGTCTAGGTGTTGACACGCTGGCACAGAGACGAGCTAAGAAGACGGGTCAGAAGCTGCCGGCGCTTTCACTGAACGATTGTCTGGACGAGGAGTACGTCAAGTCGGATAAATGCGAGTATAGGTGCCACAACTGCGCATCAACACAGCAAGCACGGAGGTATACCAACATTAAACGCCTGCCTAACGTATTATCTATCCAACTCAAGGTAAGTCGTATTGCCATCAATACCTTGGGTCCGCTACTGACATGTCTCCCCAGAGATTCGAGTTCAAACAGGGAAAACATGACCGGGCTGCGTCCAAGATTGATAACACCGTTCAATTCCCGCTGCAGCTCAACATGCTTCCCTACACCAACCGTGCTCGCAGCCGCGGCAGTCGGGAGGATATGGAATTGGAGAGGTCGTGTACCTATGACCTCCTCAGCGTTGTCGTTCACGTTGGCGAGATAGAGACTGGCCACTACGTGTCATATTGTCGAGTTGGGGATCAGGTATGGCCGGCACTCCTTACTCTCTCTGTCTGTTCCTTTTCACTAATAAACACAGTGGTTCAAGTTCAACGATCACAGGGTAGAGCTGGCAAAGACGTCGGATGTGCTTGGCGCCCAGGCGTATCTATTGTTCTATATCATCCGGTCTCTCGCCTAGGAGGCATCATTGTCTATGCTATAATCAAGGACACCATACCTACTATACCCACTATCCCTGGACTATGGGATGAATTAGCATACAATCCAGCATACTATAGCTCGTCAATATGGCTATGTGTCTTATTTTAAAAGGGGGCGCCTGTCCTGTCATGGCTGTCTATACATCCAATTACCCGTCTACCTCTCATGTCAATATGGTTGTGCTTATGAGATACCCCAGTGGCATCCTCTTTTTTTCCCCTTCTACCGCCATTTCCAATTTGGGCACTCGAAATTGGCGTAGCAGTAAAACTCATTGCTAAGACCTCTTGTATGCTTGGGCTCAAAGGCAGTTGTCTGCACCCCCAGTGCCTTGTATAGCTTGAGAATCAGTGACTCCATTCTTTCTCCGGTGCAGACAATGAGATTGGGTGATGGTCCGCCGCTACTTGGTTTGAGAAGCCAGCGCACAGTCAAGGCAGCTTACGGCCAGAATTAGTTTATAGATCTAGAGGGGGGTTGGATATCAGGGCGGGAATTTGGTACCTTTGGTCTGGCAGTCTTCGCTCAGAAATGGTGGATCAACGATGATTCTGTCCATGGATCCTTTGAGGTGACCTGCGTGCAGATGAGATTGTTATATAAGTATTAAGACTTCATGCAGATCTTAGGAGAAAGAAGAAAATTTGCAGAGACAATGATAATATATAGGGAAAAATTCGAGTTGACTCTCATACCTGGTAGTTTGACTGGCTGTTGGAAATCATAAAAGTAAAATTCGGGAAACACGCCAAACCGGTTGTCGTGTTCCAGAAGAACAAGCTTTGGCTTCTCATCATCACTTCGATCTCGCTACAGCATGTAGAAAATGGGAAACATTAGCACTGCTTTCTCTCCTTCTCATACAGATTGTATGACTCTGTAGAAACTCACCAGGAGATTCCTGAGCGCAACGAAAACGCTCGGCGCGGAGACAACACCGATGGTCATGTCACTTGTCGCATCTCTAAGCAGCTCCGTTGCCAGTGTATTGGCAGTTTCTTCTGAATACTGTAACAAAAATCAACAATTAGCCCTCATTTTCGCGAGTATTTTTGAGAAAGAGTCAAGCGTTGTAAGTACGCACCCAAAACTGAGACTCATTCCAGTCCTCTTGAAAAGTATCTATGGACAGCAGGCTGTTGCTCTCCGCCTCGTCCTTCAGCTTCTGGAACTTTGCCTGGTGCTCGTCTCTCTCTGCCTCAAACGACTTGAGCGCCGCGAGGGCATGTGCCGAGAGGGTGCTATATTTCAGCAAAAGTCAGTCATTTCATTATATCCCAGATCCCTCCATTGCTTTCTTTTGCAAACTCTGAAATTTTGACGAGGGCGAGAGAACGGGGCTGTTTACATGGGCTCATCATCGCTGTCAGACATTTTTGTCTTTTTGTGCTTTTATAGGTGCTGCTTTGGAATGGAGACCTGGAAGTGCCTGTAATGTGTCCGAGTCAAATGGTAAAAAATGTTCGCGGCTTTGCGATGGTTTGGGGTGTGCTACTGTATCTACCAGTTTGCGATGGAAAAGGTACTTCCCAGAGAGTAGAGAGTTAAGTATAGGCACTGCATGATTATGACTAGAGATACCTGAGGCTAAGGCGTCTGCCAAGTATTTTTCATGATTACGTACAGGCTATGTGTTAGTACGTGATACACCAAAAATGAACTCTCAGGATATTTTAATCTTATACGAAAGAACAAACTTGAAGCTTTTAATAGCTAATAGTAAAGCGGCCGCGACACAATGCAAATTTCTATCGCACTATTTCTTTTTTTTTTTAACCTACCTGGATTTAATTCTTCTAATCTCATGTACTCATACACACATATACTCTCTATCCAAGTGCAAGACTTTTATCTAGCAACATTTTATAGCATTCAGATAGCAAAATCCTTGGTCTTGGTAATCGTTTCCTGGCACTTTGAAAAGATGGCGGCTTGTCTGGCAACTTCTGCAAGCCTGCCAATGACCTGCCCATTGGCCGTTGTGAACCCATAGTACGCGTAAGGGATGTCGACTTCTTTGCAAAACTCAATGACGAGCTTCTGCGCGTCGCGGAAGTTGTGGCGCGGCAAGCGGGGGAATAAGTGATGGATGGCTTGGAACTGCAGGCCTCCGTGAACAAAGTCGAGCCAGCGAGGACAATCAACGTCCATTGTCGTTCTCAGCATCATCTGCGGGAAAGACTCCTGAGGGCCCAGGTCGGCGGTGCTCATGGCAAAGTGTGACAGCACAATCTGCACATGCAGAGGAGAGGCTGCAACGTGGCTCACCATCAAAAAGACAAAGCGAGACCAGTTATCGGGTATCGACTTGTACATAATTCCATAGCCGAACCAGATCCAGAAAAACACCTGCCCTGTTAGCTCGAGCCAGCGCTGATATGCAGCCTGGCCCTTCCGAGGTCCCTTTCCGTTGATGATGTAATCCCAAGACAGGACGTAGAGGTTAAAACGGCCAAGAGCCAAGAAAGGGTAGTACGTCCACGGCTGAATGCGCAAGAGGATTTTTGCAGCAGCATCATATGTCATAACTCGTTCATAAAAGGTAGACCTCAAGGATCCCAGTAAGCGGTGAGAAACGGCAAAGAGCGGCATGTGTTCGATGTCGGGATCGTGCTCAGGAGCATTTGTCACGATGTGGTGAACGTTGTGGTTGTGCTTCCACCAACCAAGGGAGAGGCCACCGACGAAATCAGCGATGAAGATGCCAATGGTCGTATCAATGTAATAGTTGTGCGTAATGCCCATGTGGCCAGCATCATGGGCTGTGAAGACGAGCTGATGCCACAAGAAACCAAGTGAGAGGGCACTGATGATATAGTAACCATAGGAAAGAGCAATCAGCATCGTACCAAACAGAGAAAGATAACGAAGGCATTCCCAGGCGTATGCCGAATAGTTTGTCTTGTAGAGGCCAGCATCGATAATTTTCTGATGCAGCTCGCGGTATTTGACAACGATGTGAGCTTGCGTGGCCTCGTCAACAGCGGGGTATTTTTCCAGGTCAAGCGAGATGTACTCGCGGGTGATAACGTCTAAATAAGACATGCCATCTAGCGGCGCCTTGTCCGTAGTTGACTCGGACGAGAAGGACCCCGACCTCGCTGCTCCGTGACCCGACGCATTCTTTCGATCACGCAGCGACTTTGAGTCAACGTCAAACACAGGCGAGGGTGCCCGGGAGCTCTCCGAGCTGATATCCTCTCCTGTTGATATGTGATTGATGCCTTTGCTATGATCCGATTCAATTTCTTCCATTGTTCGAAAGACACCGCCCTGGATAGGCGGCCGGAAGTTCAGCCAAGAGCCCTCAATTCTGCCAATGCGGTACTTGGCCATCCTTTCCTTTGCGTCTTGTGAGTGTATGCTACAGGTTGAAACAAAGGAGCGTTAGCAATTCGTTCAGCACACGCGTCGTCGTCCCGGTGAAGCAGTCCACCTACACTTCGACCCAGTCCGTGGCATCTCTGCCCACCATATGCATAATGGCCTTGGGTCCTCCCGGATGATATTGAAGCCAGCCATCAAGCCGCAAGACATATCCGCGGTGAATAATGATATGTCGTCCGCTAGCAATCATGGCCTCAATCTCATCGCGGGTCATGAGGGGTAGAACCCTCTTTCCGCCAACATCCTGCGCCGGCTGGCGAGAAGAATCATCAATGGCCGACATGGTGCTAATACATGACAATCGTAAAAGTGAAAGGAGGAAACAGAGCAAAAGAAAAAGGGTCAAGCAGGTTGTGTAGGAAAGAAGACGGTTGAGCTAGAAACCGATGTTGAGAATTCACCGCTTAAAGCCACGGAAGCCGCACGTATCGAATGACTTTGGTAAAGGTACGGAGGAGAATGAGGCGAGGTACAAGCACATATTTACGACAGACGCCGCCACCAAGGTCCCCATTAAACTGCGAGTAGTACTAACCCGCTATTTATGGCCCTTTCCGTATTAGCTAAGGGAGACACAGCCAAGGTGAATACTGAATTGATGCTAGTGGGGGGAAGCTAACAGCTAAAGTCAAAGAGGCGTAATAGAGCTGCAAGTAGAGAAATACGCATACAAAACCCCATACAAAATGATCGAATATTATAGATATTGAAGAGATGCGAATTGCAATTCAATTATAAATGCGTTTACAATGAAAAAATGTTGAGGGATTATACGAGAAATATGGAAAGAAAATATCATGTTGGAATTACTCAGTTCAGATGAGAATTCGAGACAAAACATTGAGCATTTTTTTCTCAACCATGATTGACTATCAAACTCCATATCATACATCACTTGCGACTGAAGAGACCAATTGGATTGGTAAACGTTTTAATGAAGTGCATTTGAAAAAAACCCTAATTGATTCATGATCATAGCCGTGGGGGATTAATGTACAACCCAGACGTACAAAAGCAACCGTAAACCTTATCCCTTGACCCCTTTATGACAACCAAAACGACCTCGAAAGAAAGCGCAAACGACTAACGGAAAAATTACAATTCTTGGCTAGAACCCTTGCCAGTCTTGCCAGTCGTCTTCTTGGGGAGGAGGTCTGTAAAAAGTCAGTAACCATTTACTTCTTGTTGTGGATTCGGAAGTCTTACTCTGGTGGATGTTGGGCAGAACACCACCCTGAGCGATGGTGACGTGTCCCAGCAGCTTGTTCAACTCCTCATCGTTTCGGATGGCGAGCTGGAGGTGACGAGGGATGATACGGGTCTTCTTGTTGTCACGAGCGGCGTTACCAGCCAACTCGAGGATTTCGGCAGCGAGGTACTCGAGAACGGCAGCGAGGTAGACGGGAGCACCGGCACCGACACGCTGAGCGTAGTTGCCCTTGCGGAGAAGACGGTGGACACGACCAACGGGGAACGCAAGACCCGCCTTGGAGGATCGGCTGAAATGGAGTCAGGTTTGCGTGTTCAAGTGGATGGATTGTTTTGATCTTGTTTGGATCAGAACGCGTGTACCGCGTCGAGTGAACTTACGATTGAGCGTTCTTGGAGCCAGAGGCCTTGCCGCCAGATTTGCCGCCGCCAGTCATTTTGAAGTTGGTTTTTGGGTTAACGAAAAATTACTCGAAAGTAGATGCAAGGTGCGAGATGCGGCAAATGTCGGAATGGTAAACGTGCAGCGTGGATAGTTGAGAGACAGTGTAAATGGAGAGGTTTGAGTTCGGCGGGGGGAATCTACGTTAAGTAGTTTTTGGTGCTCAGCGCGCGAGATCACCAATCACCCTCCCTCTGAAGCTACAAATGCGCTAGTCCCGTTTGGGAAAATAGACGTGTCCCAAGGAAAACAATGCGACAATCAACTGGAACTGCGGGGGGGTGTACAAAGTACATCGAGTACTGCCAAACTGGGTCCAGGCAGAGATGCAGCTAATGTCTGGCTCCAGGTACCTAGGCGGTACATGGCTTGGTATCCCGGCACTGAGCATTCTCTCCTCGCGATCTCTACCCCATCTCTGAGCTTCTCGTGTTGTGTGAGCCTCAATGTGGTGCCCATGATGGTTAGGTAGTCTCTTCTCATCATGCTGATGCCATCACTCTATATTATTGACAGGGCACTCTTGCACACGTAGGGAGTGTGTGAGGCTTCTATTACTCTCTCAGTGTAATAATATGCGTAAGATAACTGGCACTGCGCGTTGATTTGCAGCATTTCCTACTCAGAAAATGCACTGCAGCAAAATCATGGATACCACTCGCTCTGGATTAAATCGTAGCCTGCTTATTGGATGAAAAATGATGGATGATCCTGGGCGGTACTATGAATTTTGCTCCAGAGCTTCGTTAATCGTGCCGCTGTGGAATCTCGCGTACCCAGTCGTTTTACCTCAGGTCCATTTCTCTGTATGCAGATACAAGCATTGCAGTATCTATGGGGACATGATTTTGCTTACATGCTCCTTGCTTTTGATGTGGTTAATATTGGCTAGAGGAATTAGTCTGTGCCTACTCGATACTGTAATTTGATCCTGAACACGTGTATGGTCTACTATGTAACATTTGATGATTGTTGGATTGTATTAGTGTTGTTGCCTCAAGATTGCTGGTTACCGCTGTGCGAAACCCTGATTATGAGGATTTGTGATCGTCTCTTCACCTCAATCCGCCCCAAACTTGCACTACATGCGCCTGTGCACATTATCTAGAACAATTCAGAGAAAGATACATGCACGAGCAAGAATAATTGAGTAGACAATGGTGCAATCGCAGGAATCACTACAGTGTTACAGGGTAGGCAGGGCTGAGGCAAAAATGAGGCTATCCAGGCCCTCGTGCTAAGAGGCGGTATGTACCAGGGCGCGTTCAGGCAGAACACTCCGGCGCGCAAGGCAAAGGCGGTAGGTACATGCGCTGGTGAGATCACAAGAAAAAAGGTACATCCGTCCTCAGCTGGAAGGGGGGGCTGGTGGAGAGACAAGCTGCATCGATAAAAAAGGCTGGGACTGGCCAATCACATGCAGCTCAGCAAAGAAATAGCAGCAGAAAAAAAAAGAAAAACAACAAAAAAGACGCGACTAGACGTTATGGAGCGAGCAAGGCAATCGCATCTGGTACAGGGACTCGAGCCCCGTTGAGAAATGCGTGATAATCAAGTTGCGCCATCCCGAGAAATGCTTAGCGCGGCATAACTGGAGCACAAGCAGTGACTTGTGAATACATGGTACTTTGCAGCGAACCTTTTTTTTTTTTCGGGCCTACCAGAGGCTGGCACCCTTTTTCGCAGCCCAGCAGTTTTACCGCACTTTTGCAGCTACGAGGGCGTGCACGCGCCTTCGCTCGCGCCACCCCTACTTGCTTCCCCCAAGCAAATCAGTAATCCACTTGCACCAACGCGTCCAGCTACAAAAGCCCAGCTCATCCCCAAACGTCTTTCCCGCACCATTCACTTTCATCATCACCCGCTGCCAGCCCGCCCTTTTGCCATTTTGATTATCAACACTTGAAATCTACATCGATTGCATCAACTTAATCCAAAATGCCTCCCAAAGCTGCCGACAAGAAGCCCGCCGCCAAGGCCCCCTCAACCGCCAGCAAGGCTCCCGAGAAGAAGGACGCTGGCAAGAAGACCGCCGCCTCTGGCGAGAAGAAGAAGCGGTCAAAGACTCGCAAGGAGACCTACAGCTCCTACATCTACAAGGGTTTGTCAACACCGGATTTTTTTCTACTTCTCTTCTGTTTTTGCATTTGATTCTAACTTGGTACACAGTCCTCAAGCAGGTCCACCCTGACACCGGTATTTCCAACCGTGCCATGTCCATCCTCAACTCGTTCGTCAACGGTAAGCTTTTCTCGCATTCACTTTCCCTTTTCAGATCCATTTCCCAATCATACTGACTTGAATAGATATCTTCGAGCGCGTTGCCACCGAGGCTTCCAAGCTGGCTGCTTACAACAAGAAGTCCACAATCTCTTCCCGAGAGATCCAGACATCTGTCCGATTGATCCTGCCGGGTGAATTGGCCAAGCACGCCGTCTCTGAGGGCACCAAGGCCGTCACCAAGTACTCTTCATCCACGAAATAAAGGGTCAAGATGGCTGGTTCTGATTTCAAATCTGAAAACTTGGGTTTTTGTTTGCGTGACTTTAGTGTCTTTACTCGAGACGATGGGTGACTGTGTTTCGCCTTTGGGATCTCTTAATGCGTTACGGATGGTTTGCTTTATGGGGGCAATGTCTTCACGGTCAATGGGGTTCGCGGTTGTACAATAGCTATCGAGGATATCTCGAAGCAATGGTTTCTGCACATTATGCTATTTTATTTTCCTCTGCATCAACAATTACAGAATCTCCTAAATTGTCCATGTCTTCTACCCCTGCCCAAGGCCCGCTCGGGTTCTTTTCATTGTTTGACTCACAGGATGCAGTATACCTTGATTATCACTAGCGCCCAAAGGTGTTCCGGTACTCCAGCCCATTTTCTCAAGCATATTTCGACCCCGGTTTCCACTTCCCAACTCTGGCGCAGACGCACCGATGACCTCACCATCCCGGTAGCTAGTTCCGGCATCATTTCGTCCTGACGGCTTCTGTCGACTTTGTTTGGACGGTTGAGAGGGCCGTGAATATTGCCGTTTAATTCGCGTGACGGCCTGCTCAAAAGCGGCTTCCCTATATGTCGTCTTTTTCGTTCGATAAAGGACTGGTCTACGCTGCTCGCCAGCCCCAATCGACTTGGATTTAATATCGAATTTGTTTGCTAAATCGTGTACCATTTTTCTTGTTCGTTTATCCATTGGTGGCAGATTCAGGCTAGGAAACAGTCAGTAAGATGAACACTTTGAAAGTGCTATGGTATACGTGCGTTTCTTGAGATCCAAGGAGGAACGTTTTCACTTCCTCTGCAACTTGGCTCATGGTTATGCCTGTTGAGTATTTCGCTCGCAGGTCAACCTGGCCCTTCTTGCCAAGCAATCCCATAGCTCGCAACTCCTCCCTCTCCTTTTTCCTCTGGGCCTTTTTGAGCCGATCATTGTTGAACGCAGATTGAAGTTGCTCCTCAAGGTCAGAATCTATGTCATCCCCGAGCAACTGCAGGCGCCTCCCCTTGCCCTTTTTACGTCGCAGGCTCGGCCGTTCCCAGTCCATGAAATCGAAACCGGCCTGCTCTTCAAGGTCATCAAGATCGGGAATATCTTCGAGGTCGGGAATATCTTCTGATTCCGAATCAATTTCGACTTTCTTGGCGTTCTCTGGACCTGAAGGTGCCGATGGAGGAACTTCAGCGTCACCATCTGTTGATCCACTATCTGAATCGTCATCGTCATCAATTCCCATACCCTCAAACATTTCGCCATTCTCGCGCATGTTGGCGATGTAATCGGCGATCCAAGCGTCTTCTTCGTCCTTCTCCCGATTCCGTCGGCTGCGTGTTTTGCCTCGTTTTTTTGTTGGCCATAGCAGATCGTCGGAATCGTCATCTTCTAGTGTAGTACGGAGTTGAGGTCCCCTAACTGCAACTGAGATCTGTTTCTCCACTGCACGAATCTCGGTTGTCATAGACGTAAGTGTGATGCTGGGAGCCTGCTCTTTCGGCTTCATGGCGTTTCGGCCTTTAAAGACAATGACTTCATCGCTAGAGGTGTCGTCTTGAGATGCTGGATCCCCATTAATCTCTTCCTCGGTTGCCTTGTGTGGAGACATCGCTTCTTCGGGTGCTGGTTCTTCGGGCGCTTTCTCTTCAGACGTCTTCTCTTCAGGTGCTATCTCTGCAGATATCGTTTCTTCAATTATTGGTTCTTTAGGTGCTGTTCCTTCAAGTATTGGTTCTTCAGGTGTTATTTCTTCAGACATCGCTTCTTCAGGCATTGTTTCTTCAGGTATAATCTCTTCAGGTATAATCTCTTTAGTTGCTGCTTCGACATGGATTGTTTGTACAGGCGATAGTTCTTCATCTATCGTTTCAGATATCGCTTCTACAGGGGCTTCTTGTTGGGGTGTAGTTTCTTTGACTATCGAGTCTTTGGGCGTTGCAGTGCTCTGAGGACCATCCTTTGCAGTCTCTGTTTCTCTCCGTAGATCGAGCAAAGGGTCGTGAGTGCCCGAACTGACAAAGGTGACGGGTCTCTTCCGAAGCTGCGTGTTACTGCTCCAGAACGAGTTGTCATGATGAGAGGACTGTCGGGCTTCGTCGAGTAATGTGAAGGCAACTGTTATAAGGATGTCAGTTAGTTACGTGCCCTAATGCCCCTAATCAGACGTCTCGAAGGAAGCTACCGTTCTGTGCTGGAGTCGCAACATCATAGTTGGCGAAGTTGCCTCTTTGACGAGGCGATTGGTTCCAACCACCTCTCTGTTTCCCACCACGACCACGGCCACGCCCCCCCCTCATATTGACTGGTATCTGTGTTGTGAAGGCCGGTGCCAACAATTTGCATGGCACAATGACCAAAAGCGATTCTGGAGGTCTGTTGGAACCATACCCTGGTGGAGAGATACCTAGGCTAAAGTGCAGCTGTGGAAGAGGAATCGCGCTGCCTTCTGAGGCTAGTGTGACTCTTTTTCGAGGTGGGGCACTTGTTACATAATCTGTTTCGTCCAATAGTCTGCAATGTAATTGACTTTTGTGCCTTAATTATCAGTGGCATCTAGCCCATTGTTTTTTCCTTATGAGAATCGAAAGGGCCGACAATGGATGATTTTTCAGATATTGGAATTAAAAATACTCGATTTTATCTTAGAGGACACTTCAATGAAATGATAATCTGCTGTTATTTTGAATGCACTTCCCCTGTGAAGCCATATGATTGTATCAACCTTTAATCTGCATATTGCCATATCTGGATTAGACTGAAATACTAGCGTGGTGCTCCTCGCAACTTATTTCGACTTGCTTGCTGACTTGTATGATCTTGGTGGGAGGGTCAATAGACAGCGTCAACAACGATCCCGAATTGGCCAGCTCAAAGTCTTCACCAGCTGCTCCCTGCTGCTAATTCGGCCAACATGGTGCTCGCTCTATTCTCGCGGGGAGCTCTCCGCAGTTCCGTCGCCGCCGGCGTCAGCAGCAAGCGATCCCTATCCGATGTAGCAATCACACGCACTGGCAAAACTATTCTACGGACAGAGGGAGGCCGGTAAGCAACGCACGCAACTGATACAGAGACATGTCAATTAACATCATCTTCCAGGTCTTCTCTCGGAGGTACGATCGCAATATTCGACGCTGGAGGTTCGAGGTTAGGGGGCTAACAGGCCGGACAGGACATACCGCGACAGTCTTCGGTGCGACGGGTCAATTGGGTCGGTACATTGTGAACCGCCTCGGTATGTCCAATGAATTGAAGCGCACGAGTGTTTGCCATGGCTCTAACTCTCTATATCTAGCCCGTCAAGGATGCACCGTTGTCGTCCCTTTCCGCGAAGAAATGACAAAGCGACACCTGAAACTGACTGGTGACCTCGGCCGCGTTATTTTTGTTGTATGGCTGTCACAGACGAATTGGACAAATTGGACGAGTTAATTCTGATGCATTCGCAGGAGTATGATCTTCGCAACACTGCTTCCATCGAAGCAAGTGTGAGGCACTCGGATGTCGTGTACAACCTTGTTGGCCGGGACTATCCTACCAAGTACGCATGACCAAGACCAACACTTCGATTTCGACGACATACTAAGTTGTGATAGGAACTTTACCCTCGAGGATGTGCATGTGGAAGGAACAGAGCGTATTGCTGAGGCCGTCGCAAAGTACGACGTTGATCGTTACATTCACGTCTCGTCTCACAACGCCGATGTCAACTCACCCTCTGAATTCTTCAGAACAAAGGTATGCGCAATCATTTAACTGTGAAAGTATAGAACTGACTTGCGCAATGCTAGGGACGTGGAGAGATTGTTGCCAGAAACATCTTCCCTGAGGCTACCATTGTGCGACCGGCACCCGTCTTCGGATTTGAGGATAACCTTCTGCTGAAGCTTGCTTCCGTACTGAACCTCTTCACAGCCAACAACATGCAGGAGAAATTCTGGCCAGTCCACGTAGGTGTCTGTAAATAGAGGTGTTTAACAGCCACGCTGACATATTCACAGTCTATCGACGTGGGTGCCGCTCTGGAGAAGATGCTGTATGATGACTCAACGGCTGGCAAGACTTTCGAGCTCTATGGACCCAAGCAGTACAGCTTGGCAGAGATTGCAGCTCTGGTGGACAAAGAAATCTTCAAGAAGCGACGACACATCAATGTGCCCAAGGCCATCCTAAAACCTGCGGCCAAGGTCCTGAACGACGTTCTGTGGTGGCACACCATCTCTGCGGATGAAGTGGAGCGAGAGTTCATTGACCAGGTCATTGACCCTGAAGCTAGCACATTCAAAGATCTTGGTATCGAACCAGGCGACATCGCCAACTTTACATACCACTATCTGGTAAGTGATGCGTTGTCCGAAGCTTGTTACGTGGCCGGTCAGCCGTCTAATTTCCTCTATAGCAAGGATTTCGAAGCTCTAATTACTACGACCTCCCCCCTGCCACGGAGAAGGAAAAGAAGGAGGACAAGAAGTACATCCATGTTTTGGATGAGCTATAAACACATCGCATTTGTATATCTACGAGGGATAGTACGGTATATAATACTATTAGAACCAAGAAAAACAGATGCTCTGGACGTGCCTATTCGGCATTCTTTGTTTGCAAAAGATAGTATTTACATAATTCAAAAAATAAAAAACAAAACAGTTTACCATATAAACCAATATGACCCTGGATAGCCGGGTTGGAGCTGACTTAAAAAACTAGTATAAGCATATGCTAAATTTACCTAATCCGACCTACCTGGCTGTTTCAAATACGTAGTGCCACCTTACTCTATTACTCTATTATTCTCCGCATTGAAGTCGATCCCTCTATACGACATTCTTTTCCGCCGTGGGAGCCGGCTCATTCGTTCATCCCGCATCCAAACTGCGCCCGACTCTCCGAATTGCAAATTGCACTGCACATGAGGCTTCCAACAAGGCAGTGCTTGAGCTTGGAAGTGAACATTTCCAGAGCATCGCGGTTTTTCGCACTAGTATCGCCTGGGTCTCGGACATTCCCCACGTCGAGCAGATCGACTTCCGTCTCGTCCATTTCAATCGGCTCTCGCGCCTTCAGATCGCAAGCACGTGAGGTCAATAAGCAAGTGACCACAAACACTTACGTCTGCGACCATCCAACTCCGGCATCTTCGCTCGACGGACAACCCAGAGCCCAGCGCAGCATCTTATATTCGCCTCTGCGCAAGCCGATCCGGACCAGCCGCGATCTCGATCTTCGTAGCAGCGTCACATATACCACCGGCGCCGCAATCGTTCTCGCCGTTGTCACCATCTCTTACCTTGCGACAGCCAACTTGCGCGAGCACCCAGCAACTACTGCGACTCCGGAAGACATTGCGATCGCTTCCCCGCCATCTGACAGCATGCCGGACCAAATCGCACCGGGGCACGTGGGCAACCTCACCCCAGAGCAGGAAGAGAAGCTGCGCCAATTGTGGCAGGCCTTCTTCCAGCTCTGTGGCGTCCTTGAGGACAATGCCTCTGCCAGTACGAATACTGCAGCCCAAGGAAAAGCGGAACCGGCAGAAGCAGAGAAGAAGAGACGATTTGGCGTCTTCAAGAGGAAGGGAAACGAAAAGGCTGCCGCAGCGAGCGAGGCTGCCGAAGACGACAAATATGGCCAGACCAAACACTTCCAAGAGGTTCTTGCGACCAACAGCCCTGAGGCCATTCGCGAGACGTTCTGGAGCATGGTGAAGCATGACCACCCAGACGCCCTCGCCTTGCGCTTCCTTCGAGCCCGCAAGTGGGATGTGGACAAGGCCCTGGTCATGTTGGTGTCCACCATGAGCTGGCGACACAGCGACATGAAGGTGGACCTTGACATCATGGCGAATGGCGAGGAGGGAGCTGTTGTCAATGCGCGGGAGGGCGAGAAAGATGCCAAGAAGGTTGGCGAAGACTTCCTGGCGCAGCTTCGTATGGGTAAGAGTTTCTTGCATGGTGTGGATAAGCAAGGCCGGCCAATTTGTGTGGTCAGAGTCCGCCTCCATCGTCAAGGAGAGCAGTGCGAAGAGAGTCTGGAGCGATATACTGTTTTCCTAATTGAAACGGCGAGAATGGTGTTGAGACCACCTGTTGATACAGCTGTATGTTACCCTGTATACCTAGAGGTTGTGCATGTTACTGACCACATTATTAGACCATTATCTTCGATATGACTGGATTTTCCATGGCAAACATGGACTACACTCCTGTCAAGTTTATGATCAAGTGCTTCGAAGCCAACTATCCCGAATCTCTTGGAGCTGTTCTTGTTCACAACGCACCGTGGATCTTTCAAGGTAAGAAGAAAAGGCTGCTTATTTAAGAGGGAGAACAATTACTGACGCTGGCGTTAGGAATCTGGAAGATTATCCGCGGCTGGCTGGATCCGGTGGTGGCGGCCAAGGTTCATTTCACGAATAACAAGGGTGACTTGCAGGAATTCATCGAACCCTCGCACATCCTCAAGGAGCTTGGAGGTGACGAAGACTGGGAATTCAAATATGTGGAGCCTGTCGCTGGCGAAAATGACTTGATGAAGGATATTGAAACCAAGGCAAAGCTTCTCGCGGGCAGGGAAAAGCTTGTCAAGGAGTACGAAGACGCGACTCTACAGTGGATACACAAGGAAGGCGAAAGCAAAGAAGTCTTGGCTAAGAGGAACGAACTGGCAACACAGCTCAAAGATGACTATTGGAGACTCGACCCATATCTGCGCGCGCGCTGTCTCTACGACAGACAGGGAATATTACAGGGCGGTGCTGCGGCGAACTGGTATGAACCCTCAAGGGCAGCGACTGCTGATGGGAATGGGAATCTAGACACGTCAATCAACGATGTAGATTAAAGAAACGGCCGTGCACCAGGAAAACTTTGGATAGATTGGGGTCCTGCGGGTTCTATGGAAGATAGACATATATATAATATTTTCATTGTCTGCGTACCTCGCGTAAATCATACCATCCTAATAGCGCTGGTCGGTAGACCTGTGATATCACAAGGCGAAACTTACATCTTGGCCTTGATATCCTCACACAGAGCTTTAAGCTTCTCCATATCACCACTAGTAGCGGGCCAGGAGATGTCCAGGCCTTCAGTCTCATTGGGCTTCGGAATCTAATCAGAGGGCATTAGTTAGAGTCAAAGGCTGGGGCATTGAACTGATCGAGGGTAGTAGTGGTCATACCATGTGGAAGTGGACCTGTGGCAGTCAATGTCAGCTTGTTATTCACTCAGCATTTCGCAGTCACAATATAGTTGAAGCTTACATGATGCACTTGCTGGTGGGCAATGGTTCCGTTGTTTTGGAGGATGTTGTAATCCGTGGCTCCAGTAGCCGTCACCAGCTTCTTGAGAGTAGGCTGAATGAAGCAAACATATGGTTAGCACGTGAAGAAGTAGATGAAGCAATTAACGGATGTGTTACCAGAATCTCGGAGAGCTGATCATCGGGAATATCAGCCAGCTTTGCGCCATGATACTTTGGGATGACAAGCTACATTAGTGGCACAGGGTTAGTAGTCTGCCGGTGACCTTGATGGGTAGGAGGAGATTTACAGCATGGCCCTTGCTTAGCGGCCCGATGTCGAGGAAAGCAAGCGTCTTTTCGCTCTCAAAGAGCTTCAGAGCCGGGATCTCGCCTGGTGCAAGATGCTGTTAGTTCTGTTGTAAGAACGGGAGGGGTAGCTTGTCTTAGTAGTGGCGTTTTGACATTTTCGTTTTGCTAAACTCACCCTTGATAATGCGGCAGAATATACAAGACATGGTTACTTTTATGTGGGTGAGGACTGGTGATGAAGAGGTCAAGTTATAAGTTGGGTATTGAAGATGAGCCTGACGGTGGCAGAAAGTAGTGGAGAGGACTGACTTGAGGGAAGTGAGTGACAAGATATTACTAGATGAAGAGGGGCTTGTGTACGTATTACATCACCTGCGACAATGGGATTATATAGCGGGTAATGCAAAATAAATTGAAAATAAATTCAATATCGAATAAAAATCGCTACTATTACTGCAATTCATTACATTGATATTATTGATGCAATTTTTTGGGTGTAGGCGGTAGAGCTTATTCCTCCAACCATTCTTATGTCTCTTATATGAATCAAATTGCTCACCTATACTAGACATGCACTTGGATTCCCTACCCCAGATTACATACACATGGCGATTGAATGTAAATAGGCGTGATTGCTAGAATAAATGCATTATTTTTTACTATATACCCATGATCTAATTTTGGCGCAAGCAAAGTCCTCAATGCCCATTTGCGTGGTGTGGGGGAGCTATCAAATATTAGCAGTCGAAACAGGCGCATGGAGTGCATTCGCTCACGGTCTAAGATCGGAGATGGTAGATTTCGCTCAAATTTGGATCCTGCTCAATTAGCCTTTGTTTTCTTTTTGTATGCGCAATTGTATGTGTCGTCTCACCTCCTGGTGCGGTTGGCGGAACGTATGGGTCGGGGTGTTTCCAGCTTTCGAGTAACTTTTCTGTCTCCGCTAACAGGGCCTGGAAGAGTGTTAATGGCGGCCCTCCATTGAAGCGCGGGTAATGTTGACTGACTCTCTGTTGCCGAGGATCTGTGACCTTCTTGTTGGCCTCAAACAGGGACCGAATATAGAGCGCCTGGCCTCGCCATAGGTGACGATGGACAGCCCAGTCCAGCGCAAGCTTCAATGAGCGACGGTATAGTGACCTAGAAATTGGACATTATCGGTTAGAATCGAGTACGTCGACGGTCGCAGGTTTGATTGATGTATGTACTGACAGAGCAGCTTGTCGCGTCGTCATGTTGGCTAGATGGTGGTCCTGGCGAAAAGACCGTGGTTTGAATTGGCAGTAGATCTCTCGGAGGTTGACGGTTGGTACACAGAAGTAGAATTGTCTGCCTTACGCCGGACTCACATTCTAAGGCAACAACACGACCGTTAGCCGGCCATGCTTTTAACGTCTTGCTAAAATACCTATGTAGTGTTAATCCCGTTAGGGAAGTTTTTTTAATGCTATACAATGACAAAAAATCTTTAAAAATTCAGTTTAAAAATTCAATTAAACTATATAAATAAATTATTTAATTATTTTTATTTAGAAAAATACCATTATTAAAAAATTTGGTATACTAAGTATTGTTATGGATCATTATTTCTAATAAAAATTAATTTAGCTTATAATACAGTATAAAAACATTGAATTTATTTTAGCTTATAGAAGTCATCTTATGTAATTTTTTTTTATTCACTTGTTGCTTACATTGCGCTTCTTGCGTCGAGTCGCCCTGGACCGCCGCGATTTAGTGCATTGAGATTTACCTGATCTCTGTCTTGGTACCTACCACCTACTAAACTCCCTAGGTGCAGTAGCTGTGCAGTCTACCAAGTGCCGGATACTTGGGGGACTGATTCGACTGGCGCACGAGCAGCGATGCCGAGTATCCAAGGCTTCAATACCTTGAGGGCAAGATCATACATCTTTCGCTTACCTTTATTTACCCGGGCTATCCTACTGGCGATAATATGTTTCTGGCTGGCTAGCTTGCCGGGCTACTGGGATGTGAGGCTCTGGGGTTCTCTGATCCCGGACCAGATGTCCTTTGCAGCAGGTAATCAATGTGTTCTGAAATCTGGGTTGGCTGTGTATGATCTGACTTGGCCTTAGGATACCGGTTGAATACATTCCCTCTTATCCATCTCAACTTCCCCCATGCAGTTCTCAATGTTGTTGCGTTGACGCCATTGATGGAACGATTCGAAAGCGAATATGGAACTCTGACTACGTTGGCGCTTTTCTTTGGACGTAGGGATACCATCTTCAACCCAATCTTTGTGCCATTGGTCTAACGGAAGCAGCTCTGACTACGATTCCTGCCATTCTGTATCTCTTCATTGAGATTGCCATTCTCCGTGCCAACCATGCCGTCATGGGCGCCAGGTAAAACTACCTCAACAATGCTCAGGAGTAGCGAGAGGGATTCGTTGTACTAACCTGGTCTCGGTAGCATCTGGGTGTTTTTGCTGTTGGGCATGGAGGCGATCCGAACATATAAACAGAACCCATATCTGGTCATTGGGACATATCAACTCCCTACTTGGACTACGCCTCTACTCATGATAGTGGTTGTTGCCGCGCTGCTGCCAAGCACTAGTTTGTTGGGCCATCTTTGCGGTGTTGGCGTTGGCTATATCGGTATGGTGTCCAACTTTGCACATGGGCCGTGGATCTTACAACTAACAACTGCTTTGTAGCTGGTCTTGGCTACGTAAAGTTGCTCGCACCCCCAGAGTGGGCACTTCGATGGATCGAATCTCGCCTGAATCTCCTTGCCATATTGCCGCACTATGTCAGCGTTGACCAAAAGACATATGGTAGATTTGGCGTTTTGCCCTCCACCAATCGCCCTGTTGGAGGCGCGTCGACAGAGTTAGTAGGAGTGGGTGCTTAAATATATGAGCGGCTTCATATGACGCAGCCATTTGGATGCATATTACGCGGTGTTGACATTCGATTACTTTGCGAAGCTGATCTTTAGTCAGAACAAAATGGAGTGTTGTTATGGGTAAAACATGGAACGACAGGCTATTCGCGGCTCAGATGTTGATTATACATAAGAGTTCGTTATGAAGGATAGCCTGAATCCATAGCGAACATACAATGTCTGATAAGAAATAGAAGGCATCATTCAATTGCTCCCGTAAGCGTTTGGTGAATCGATTCAATGAGCCACAGTGTAATGCGTCAGTTCAGGTGGGGCCAGGCCTGCGTTACGTGTAAAGCGGTACCAAGAACTCTGTACTGTAAAACTAAAAAATCGGGCTTGGAAGGGAAAGGGAAGACCCATCAAATAATTCCGGGACGTACCTGTCGCATGTCACTTTATTTTCATGCACATGGTCTACTTCCAAGATCCAAGTCCTGACTGCTCTCTTTCTGCGATTTAGACGTCACCACACTACTAAGAGGACACCCGCCTTGAAATCGACTCGCTGCCCATCTGGGACTTTGGCCCTGCTTCTATGCAATGCTCAGCAACAGAGATAGCACCGCCCTTCAGAAAACCTATGATTCAAGTTACCTCAGTTGTTCAACGGCTGTGTATTATGAAGGCCAGGTAAAGCGATGATGGACCGCCTCATCTCAGTTTAACATGCTATTTCGAACTACTTTCCCTGGCTGACACTTCTTTTTCCCTTAGGGCGATGAGAGCGAGGCTACTCGACATTGGAAGGCCGCACTTCGACGAATAAATGAGTACTACGCGTCGACGAGCGCACCAAGAGTCGCCGGAACATACACCGATACGGATGCTGCCTTGATAGATGCGGTGAAAGAACTGGAGCTACAATGCAAAGAAAGAATTGATCTCTTGGAAGCGCTGAAGCTGTCCCGACAAGAGGGCGTCGCTTCGACGTATCGTGACAATACCGCACAAGCCACTGGCAGCTCCAGCCAGGTATCGGGGACCATAGGGCAAGGCTCTATCCCTGCGGTAACATATTCCGAACTTTCACGTCCTTCGTTCTCGACGAGGAATTCACTTGAGGCAATGACGTCATCTGAAGAAGCGATTAGGAGGATCCATAGCACCCCTGCCGATTCAACTCAACGAGTTGCCTACTCGCTTCCCACTTCGAGAACCCCAGATTTGCCTGACATGCGAAGCGACAAGGCGGCCCGGGCTCCAAGCCCCGAGAAGCGCACTATGAGGACTACACTGCGATCCAAGAAGACCAGCGATCGATCATCTACTCCTCGTAAATTGAACAGGCCTGCAGCGGACGGGCCAAGCAAGGCCGCGACCATTGCGTGGAGCACTTCCGGATCTCGAGACAACTTCTTAAATCCCTTCTCTACTGAAGGACGGCCATCAAAATCAAGCCCTACTCCGCGTCAGTCCCTGGATCGCAACACCCCCGGTTCGCAGAAATCAACGATATCATATGACTCGAGGTCTCAGCGTACATCGCCTCAAAAATGGAACATGGTTCCTTTGTCTGATGAATCTCGTCTTCCACAACCTTCAGTTCTGTCTATTAGCGCAGCGTCAAGTGCTCTGACATCTTCGTCCAGCCAAGAAGCCTCCGCGTCATTTCAAACTCCAAGTAAACCAGAGCAATATGCAACCCCCCGGAAGCCCCCTGTCTTTGAAGACGTGTCAGTTCAAAGTAAGAGACCAAGTGCTAAGGCTGGCACTCCGGAAATGTCTGGAGGACAAAGGGAATCCAGTACCTCCAGGAGTAAGAGGATAGTTATGGACAGTCCGCTTTTATACAAATACGTCACAGAACGAGGGGATCGGTACCGGGACGATGCGAGACGACCATCCTCCGAGTTTGCCACTCTGAATCAAGTTGACAGCCGCTCAAGTGAAGAGGCTGCCGAGGGTACAGCATGGGGAGCTAAAAACGATAAAACACCAAAGAAAATGACAAAGGCAGCCATTCTCAAGAATCTGCCGCCTGGGATAGACGAGAGCGCTGCGAAGCAAATCTTTAACGATATTGTTGTACAAGGAGACGAAGTTCACTGGAGCGATATTGCGGGCCTGGAGGTTGCGAAGAATTCTTTGCGGGAGACTGTAGTATATCCATTCCTACGCCCCGACCTGTTTATGGGCCTACGCGAGCCGGCTCGCGGAATGCTCTTATTTGGACCGCCGGGAACTGGAAAGACGATGCTGGCTCGCGCAGTAGCCACCGAATCCAAATCCACCTTCTTCTCCATATCTGCCAGCAGTCTAACAAGCAAATATCTGGGAGAATCAGAGAAACTAGTGAGAGCGCTCTTCGGTCTCGCTAAAGCGCTTGCTCCTAGTATCATATTCGTCGATGAAATCGATTCACTGCTATCTCATCGATCGGATGCTGGCGAGCATGAGGCGACTAGGAGGATCAAGACCGAATTCCTTATCCAGTGGAGCGAGCTCCAGCGAGCCGCAGCCGGCCGAGAGGCGGATAACAAAACGAGCACGCGGAATGAAGCTCAAAGAGTCTTGGTATTGGCCGCAACGAATCTACCATGGGCAATTGATGAGGCCGCTCGGCGACGGTTTGTGCGCCGACAGTATATTCCTTTACCGGAGCCCAAGACGCGGGAGACACAACTGAGAACATTACTACGACAACAAAACCACAGCCTGTCAGACGAAGATGTAGAGCAACTTGTACAATTAACGACTGGTAAGTATGCTTTCTCCTTCGCACTCGATTACGTTCACAGTCACTAAAGTGCCTTATAGGGTTTTCGGGATCCGACATTACAGCTCTTGCCAAAGATGCAGCCATGGGGCCACTTAGGTCTCTAGGCGAGGCCCTTTTGTATATGACAAAGGAGCAAATACGGCCCATGGATCTCTCAGATTTTGAGCAAAGCTTAAAATCCATTCGGCCGAGCGTAGACCAACAAGGCCTACGGGAGTACGAAGAATGGGCCGAGAAATTTGGCGAGCGTGGCGGTTAAAGCTGAACTGAGCTGAGTTGTCTACCTGCGTCCAGATACAGCATCCCTTCCGCTCAAGGCAAGGTTAGCATGTGCGCAAACTACGGCAGTACGCGATCGAAATATTAAGTAGCAGCTGTGGTGTGTGTTGCGAGTTCTGTCAGATCGATTACGACTGACGTCCGTGAATTCATTAAGAGGCGCTATATTGCTAAACTCTTACTCGGTTGTTGCTGGAAGCAAATTATGAGCATCCCTTTGCCAATAATCTCACACAGGTGTAGCCCTGGAACGATGCTACCCGATCTATTCATACAGCCATGTTGCGCCATGCCAACTGGAATTTGTGATATTCAATGTCCACTGTCCTTTGTCGTGTGCCCTTCTCATCATTCCTTCTGCTCCTCCTTGTTCTGTATTCTTCTTTCAGCCTTGACAGCTCTCTTGGCTTCTCGTTCGGCGATACGCTCCTCTAGTGAGGGAATCGGCGGCCGTTCCTCGACCGGACTGCCATAGGGCGCAATGATGTTTTTGATAACGTGACGCTTGTGTTTGGAGGTTGGCCAGCCGGGAACGATGGAGACGACGTCGCCAGTACGAAGGGAGGAGTTGGGATCGTGCACGAGGTAGTGCTTTGGCTCTGCAAACCACTTTGGACTCGTTAGCGGAAGGGGATGAAGCGTGGCAATCGCATAATCACACACCTTGTTGATGACTTTATTCCATTTTTGACCACCGACTCGAACCTTGACGGTTTTTTGCATCAGACCAGCAGATACAACAATGCCATGAAGCTCATGAGTGACGCGCCGGGCGGCTTTTGCAACTTGTGAAGACATTTTGATATATATCTCTTAGTTTAGGTGAACAATGGTTAAACAATGCCAAACGATCATTGCTCCGAAGTCATCGATTGCTCTGTGGACCGTGGGCAATCATCATCCCACTAAAAGTTTGCGACTAGCTGGAGCATTTACACTCCAAGCCTTTTTGGGGGTTCATCTGCACGCACTAGCCGTATCGCTATTGGATGGAGGAGAAGATGCCGAAGTTGACCCGGTATTCTAAAGTGCGTCTTATCGATTAGAGTGGGAGGCATAATATACCAGGATTTTGTTGCCTTCTATTAGTCTACGAGGGGGAAGCATGGTTTTAGGAAGAGATATATATAAGAGGACATCAAATATTACTAGATTGTTATTCTATGAATCCAGTAGTATATACGTTTTCTTGACGGGTTGGTCGTTGATTTATATAACTGTGATGAAGCATAAAAGAGAGACGGCGCTGTTCTCTTTCGAAACAAAGTGAACCAATCATTAACTCGTAAAAGGCCTGTCCATCGAACTTGCATTAATGGTTCTTGGACTCGCCAAAAAGCCCCCAGTCCTTGATGACAAAAGTTTCCCAGATGCGAGCTGCAATCTCAACAGCATCTCCAATAAGCTTGCCCTGCTTGCCCAGCTCCAGATCGACCTCCTCGGCGTCGTACTCTCCTCTGATGTGGGGCACGTTGATGGTGATCAGAATGTCTGTGTCCTGCTCTTCAAGGCGTAGTAGAGTCAAGGTGAGGGCCGTGAAGTCTGGAGCGGAGCTTTGGTCGCTGGAGTGGCTGGCGTTGGGGGTCTGCGTTGCGATGAGGGTGTATGCGGGGTGTTTCAACCTGTTTTCCCCCTGCTTGTTAGTGAACTGGGATACAATGCGCACAACGGCGTGAGAAGAACAAAGGGGCGACGTTACTCTTGCATGCGCGAGAATTCAGTTTCGGCCGTGTTCCAGATCTTGACCGTGTTGATGTCCGAGCCGACCATGTCTTCCAGATGTGTGGTCATGGCACGGCCGTCAATCTCGGGGCCGGATCCGGGGCCTCCCACGCGCTCTGTGATCTCGAAGATGATGCTCGTGAAGCCATCCTTGTCGATCCAGACTTCCTGGTTGTCGGGGACTTGTCGCAGTTTGCTGCAGAGGAGGAACATGAAGTTGCAAGTTAGTTAAAGTTATATTTCTAGAATGCGCGCGACAATGAGGCGCAAGGTTTTTGCTGACCTGACATCTGCAAAGTGTTTCGGCAAGTCGCAGGTGATGGCGCCGCCGTAGAGGGGAGTGCTTCGGTATTTTGATGACATGGTGGTTATCGGTATTGGTGTTGGTATCTGGCTATGAGAAAGAAATTATAATTATATTCCGCCGTCTTTGGTGGAATGAGAATGCGATATTCCAGAAGCTTGTTCGCGCGCAGTTGGAGATTTGGCAGGACGAGTGCTAAGCTTAATACCACAGTGGGGTAATTGGATGACATCACAAGACGCTGCGCCGTCCATGCGCGTAATGCAGCGGTTCAGCCTCAGAGAGTGCCTTGTTATTTATTCTAGCACTGAGCGAAATCGGGGCTAATGCACTCTGTAATCCAGGTACTTGAACGCCATACCATGACAATATACTTCATTATTTTGACATTGATGTTTCGGCGATTTATTAATTTATATAATGAAATGGCAAATGAGATTTCTATAAAAGCATCTGAATGGTTTTAATCTAAAGTGGGCGGCAAGGGTAGTGTGAATCTAATGACTCATTTCATAGAGTCAATTATCTTGTTTATACTGCTGTTACTCCAAGCCGGTATACGGAGCATTTTATAGACCTAGCTAAATAATTTTGCCCAATGCCAACCTACCAACTTACAGTTCCAATCTACTTGAACCGATAAACTTCAAACATTGATACCGACTAAGCTTCTTCTATTTTGGAATTGGCCAAGTAGAATACAGAGGCATTCATCATTTCCGCAATGCCCATAATTTCACTCGGAGAGTCTATACCTCCAGACACTGCTCATGTAAGTTGTCTCTCGGCCTGCAACGAATATAAACGTTGATGACAGCCTTGACTCACTTATGCTAATCGCAATCAAAATTACAGGCAGTCAGTGTCTCATTACCGACTTGGCAGGCCAATGTCGGTTATGAAGAAGGCGATGCTCAAGTTGTGAGCCGTATGGTCACTGGCTACCCTCGGTGAGTGAGATGAGATGCATCAACCATCTGTGTCGCGTGTGGCCTTTGCTTATTGTCCTGGATATTAGATTTTTCATTCATAAGAGCATTCAAGCCTTTGCTCAGGACATTCTGACCGCCTATGGACGTGCTGGTCAAAAGGTTATGCTGTTTGCCACGGCTGCCGCTGGTCAGAGATGTCTAGAGTTTATGCGTCAGCGTGTGACTCCGCAAATCGCCAAACAGATCTTCGTGGTTAATCTTGCTCTGGATACGTCCAAGGATCTTTCTCCGTTGCTGAAACAGCTGGCGCCTACCATTTCTGGCGTCATCTTCCCAGAGGAATCATTCCCAGTGGCCAAAGAGTACTGGCAACATACTGGTGATGGAGTGTCGAGCCGACGGGCCGAATTCTCCCATGAACTTTTTAAACTTGGCCAGTTGATTCCAGTTAATGATCAACACTACCATCACGCTGTCCTAGAGAAACCTGTGCGTGGCCCAAAGCGGTATTCACGAGCCAATTCCACCGGTGGTCCTAATGCAGGTGGTTCCGAGAATAAGGCTTCTTCAACTTCCGAGAATCCGGATGAAGCTCGTGAAAGTTTCCATTTCCTGGAAGAGCGTTTTGGAAGAAATCTAAATCTTACTCAAGTAGCCCGAGCAAAATCGGCTATTCGCAGAAGAATCGCTGGCTCTCTTGCTGGTGATGCGGACATGAATGATGAGACAGAGACAAATAGCGAGGCTAATACCCGTGGCATTGAATCTCTCGATGAGACTGACGTCCTGCTGTATCCTTGTGGCATGAACGCCATCTTCAACGCCCACCGCGCTCTCGTGGCTGCTCTGGGTTCACACAAGAGCATCAACTTTGGATTTCCTTACGTCGATACGCTCAAGATTTTGGAGAAATTTGGACCGGGCTGCATTTTGTATGGCTATGCATCGTCGGAAGAACTTGATGACCTTGAGCGCCTCCTGAAGGATGGACAGCGCTTCCTTGCCCTCTTTTGTGAATTCCCGGGAAATCCGCTCCTCGCCTGTCCGGATCTCAAACGGATTCGCAAGTTGGCAGACGAGTACAACTTTGCCGTCGTCATTGATGAAACCATTGGCACATTTGCAAACGTCAATGTCCTCCATTATGCCGACATTGTCGTCAGCAGTCTGACCAAGATATTCTCGGGGGATTCGAATGTCATGGGCGGCTGCACGGTCTTGAACCCGGAGGGAAAACACTACAGTCTGCTCAAAAAAGTCTTTGAAGAACAAATCTACGAAAACACGTATTGGACGGAGGATATCCTCTTCATGGAGAGAAACAGCCGCGACTTCTCCAGCAGAGTGAAGCGCATAAACGTCAATGCGGAAACAATATGCGACATCTTGCGGGATGACCCTCTCGTCAAGACTGTGCATTATCCCAAGTATAACCCTTCAAAACCCAACTACGAGGCTTGCCGCCTTCCGGACGGCGGATATGGAGGCTTGCTCTCCGTCGTGTTCCATCACCCCGAGCACGCCCAAGTTTTCTTCAACAACCTCGACACTGCAAAGGGACCGAGTCTGGGAAGCAATTTCACGCTCTGCTCCCCTTACGTCCTTTTGGCCCATTATAGGGAATTGGATTGGGCTGCCAAGTATGGTGTAGACCCTGACCTGGTTCGTGTTAGTGTAGGATTGGAGGAGCCGGAAGAGCTACAGCTTCTCTTCCGAAAAGCTCTCGAGGCCGCAAAAGCAGTAAGCATTGCGTGATGGCAACGATATCAGGCATTAGGATGAAAAATACGGCAGCAATCATGGTGTAAAATTTGTAGATAGCCTGAAACCAACGAAGTAGCATCGTACAGACGATGCTGTGAACGAATGCTCAACGCATCCGGTCATTGTGCTCAATTTGTTTCTTCCTCAACAAGATCACATATATAGTTTTATAATAGTTAGCAGGCACTGAGTAACCAAACGCACGCGGGATTCTTAGAAAATATATAACACGCCATAGAAAGGGGTATTATCAGTTATTATTGTCTTTCTGGCATCATAATAAACATTATCGTTTCATAAACAGCGTTCTAAAGAGCACATGCTTGTCGTTCAGCACCTCACATGATGGCACACTCAGACGGTTTATAGCCTTCCCCAAACTCCTCTACCCCCCGTTCTAGGTCATTAGCTCGTTGCTTCTCCTTTACTTCTGGGAGGAAGTATTTTCTCATAAATTTCTCTAATTCAGCATCGATGTTATCTATATAATGTTAGAGTGCCATTCGCGTGGTACATAGTGCTTCACAGCATGAGCGGGGGTTACTTACCAGCGGAAGCATCCATGACTACATGAGCTCGGCACAAGGGACAGCATTCCTCCTTGCGTCGCTGTATCTTGATGATGCAACGAATGCAGAAGACGTGTTGACAGCCCAGACGAACTGGTTGATATGCAATCGAATAGCATATCGGGCAAAGATAGTCATTAATTTGGGGTATAATAGAAACCAGCTCGTTAGAAATTCGAGCGCACACTTCCTTGGCAATATCGCCTGACAATAGCTTTCGCGAGTTGACTGCGCTCGGGAAGGCACGGGAAACGCCCAACGCAGTGCGTTTATCAAATTCTATGTCTCTCGTTAGCTGATACTCTACCCACCCAGTGGACAGAATGTCGTCTTACTCTTCAATATTTTTGAGATTGCCAACATATTTAGTTCCTGAAATTGTAGATGTTTCAAGAGAGTAGCATTCAGCTCAAGAAATTTCGAAAAGGCAGTTCGACTTTCCGTCAACTTGAATGACTTGACAAGCTGTTGCTTGTGGACCTGGTTCTGAAACCACTGCAGCTGCTGGAGAGCTTTCTGGCTGGAGCGAGCTCCGTGCTCCTGCTCGTGCGTCGCAAAGAACACTTCCGCATCCAGATACAGCTCGAATATGTGCCTCCAGCGGTCGAGGTCGCTCTTAGAAAACCGCGTCGGCCGGGACACTTGCGAAACTTGTTTCCCTATCTCTTTAACCTCCTGTTTCAGCTCTTCCTTCTCTGTGGCCTGCAGAGCATCCAAGCCGCCTAGATCGCTCTGGAGAATGTCAAAAAAGACACCATCAGATCTTAGGGGCACCTCTATGACATCGTAACTTTCATGGCCTGCCTGGCTTCCGTCTGCGAGAGGTTGCGGTGTTGCACGCGCCGCTTCATCGCTCGTCTCGCTGTGTGAGGTATTGGCTGGTTTGGTTTCCTCATCGCTTTCAGAGGAGTCGACAGCACGCCTGGAGGTGATTTTCTCGAAGAAATGGCGCGTGGTTGGCGCAAGCGACGCATCGATAATGTTGCCCTCGTGCAAATGGATTTGTACCGTTAATTTTGGTCGCACAAGTTTAGAGCTTGAAGATGCTGTGTATTTCCATAATGTTAGCGACATCGGTCAAAGACATCCCTGCTAAAGAAAAGGAGATAGGCAGAATGATCTTTCTAGAGGTAGACATACGGTTGAGACTGTAATTCAAGGCGACTGGAGAATCCGTGTTGGCATGGAGAAGTTCGCGCAACGTTTCAGCGTCAAGCCCCAACTCTTGAAGCTCTCGTTGCACCTTTTTGAGACATTTCTTTAGCTGGCCGTATGGGATCGCATGGGCAACCCAGTGAGGCGGGAAGCCTGAAGTTATGGTGAGCAACTGGAAGATACTTGAGGCGCAGCTGGAGCAACTCTCAGCTAAACCAAAGAAGATGGAAAGGGTTTACCTTGACTAGCCAGCGACTGCTTGAGTTCATGGGCGAATTTCATGGCATCTGTCAATCATGTTATGAGCTTGTCACTTCTAAGTTCCATGCCAAAAGCTGTAACCCCTACCCTTCTCAAGTAATAGACCATAGACATGGTTGTAATAGTAATAGTCTGTATGATATTATCGCAACCCCAAGTGGAGAAGGCGACAGCCATAGAATCAGCCCTATCTGTTCCTGTTCACCGATAAAAGCCGGCCGGTATTTTAGGCAAACAACGGAGGATGGGAGTAAAAGTCGAATAAATTTCGTAATGGGCTAATAGGAGACAAGAAAGCAGTGTGTATGATAATTTACATATTATTTTTTTCTCACGTGCAAGACAACTGTTTTCGTCGAGACTTCCCAAGTAAGTAATAATAATTAATGCAAACAAATGATTTTTTTTTTTTTTAATTCCTCGTGGATTTGCCGATCCTCCTCCGATCTGCTCTTCGATTTTTCCCCCTCCAGCGCTAGTGGGTGACATTTGGATGTCCATGTTCTTGGCCAGTGTGTCACTGCCCCACTCCATCCTCCCAACTCGGTTGCTCGGCATCCACCCATGTCGAATGTAAACAAATGCTCTACAGTATCGCAAGCATCGCATGAGCAGCTCTTTATGTCCACAGCTGTAACGTATCATGTTATGACATTATGGCAATGACAAGTACTCAGGATGACGACCCCTTCTACGGCAGTGATGACGAACTTCCATCATTAGATGCACTCTTGACGCGAATTCCCGGCCGCATACAACAGCGGCTCTCGCAACCAAAGCCTATTTCGAAGCACATCCCGAAAAATGCCATCTGGATTGAGTTGGAAGATGATGATAGCAGCGTGGAGAATCAGACCACCGACAAAGAAGACTTCATCTACGACCTGAGCGATGCAGAACCCGAGAAAGCCATCCGGGCCTTGGTAAAGGGGGAAGTACGGAAGAGGTGGCAGTCGTCGTCAGAGAGGTTTGGTGATGATGATCTAAAGGGGGAAGGGAAAAGGCCCTCTCGGTCTCTAGGTCAATCTATAAGCACACAGAAGCCCAAATCGCAAGAAGTCGATATTCGATCGCGCAGGACCACCAACACCAAGAACAATGTACCCTCGAGAATCGAGTCGCAGGCTTCAATAAAGCAACCTCGAGGCCCTTCGGAAACAAGCAATGGCGCCTCCAGGAACACAATCTCGAATGCCAGTGGCTCAACATCGAGATTGCCTCAGTCACAGACTAGCACATCCGAACGATCTCGTTACAATAGCCAAGGGGGACCATTAACACAACATCCTCGTAGCGTATCACCAAGCCGAAGTCGAATCACAAAATCGAGTCGTCAGCCGCAGCTTCCAAAGCACCAAGAGGGCAAAGATATAATTCGGCCATTGTCGGAACTTCTGCCTGGTATCCAGGATGGGCTGGGTGCTAATACTCTGCGTTTCCCCATCATACCTCCCAAAGAGAGCAAGCAAAAGAAGCTGGGCTCTCCTCATAGAGAAATTCATGCTAAAGAAGCACCTCAGGGGCTAGTCATTGATACTGTTCGACTCCAGGAGTTTGATGATGAATGGGATGAATCAGAAATGGATCGCAAGACCAAGTCTTCTACTCGATCAACAGTTCCAAAATCGCCATCAAAAAGACAGACGAAGAAGTCGTTTGACGCCAAAAAATCTCAGCTGGCAATAGACTTCCTCCAGCAGCTCGATACTCAAATCACACACGGCAAGGTTGGAGAATTGACTCAGTCCACCGGGGGAGTTAAGATTGTGTGGAGCAACACTCTCAAGACAACCGCCGGTCGAGCAAACTGGAAGCGAGAAACTATCATCTCCAAACATATAGGCGACAGCGCCAAGGCAGACGTGAAGCAATATCGGCATCATTCTTCCATTGAGCTTTCCGAGAAGGTCATTGACGATGAGCTGCGCTTATTGAATGTCATAGCACATGAATTCTGCCACTTGGCAAATTTCATGATCAATGGGATTACAGACAATCCTCATGGGAAGGAATTCAAGGTATGGGCAGCGAAATGCACCCAATTGTTTGGTTCACAGGGCATCAAAGTCACCACGAAACATTCGTACGAGATCGACTTCAAATACGTGTGGACCTGCACAGCATGTGGCTGCGAGTATAAGCGCCACTCGAAAAGCATTGATCCCAAGAGGCATCGATGCGGCGCCTGTAAGGCTTCACTTGAGCAGACGAGACCAACACCACGCCAGACGCCAACGGGTCAATTAAGCGAGTACCAATTATTTGTCAAGGAACAAATGAAAATTGTTAAAAGCGAGCATCCAAACAGCCCGCAGAAAGAAATTATGGGGATAATTGCAGAGAGATGGACCAAGGTGAAGAGCAAAGATGTATAAGAAGCTGTTTTATGAATGCTGAGATACCAGCCAAATGAATTATACCCGATTTTTCATGTAATTAACGAATAGAACTGGTTTTGTTGACTGTATATATCCATCTATAACATATGAATATTGCTCCTTGCCAATCTTTTTTCCGCTCTTATTAATGAAGTATAGTAACGGCGATACGTGGCATGCATGCATAAGGCACCATGCATGGGCAAAGTAGCTTAAGCTGCTTGGTTGGGCTTTCAACTCCATCTCAACTCCATCCAGACATCCCAAAGCCAAGTACACAAGCTCTGCTCAATAACCATCCAGGGCCATGGCTCATCGGCTAAATGAAAACTCAGCGGCCATCTTCTCACCATCCGTCGCCCGCATCGCCGCATCCACCGCCCGAGACTGGTCCTATGTCGACGCCTGGCTTGCGTCTAAATCGCCTGCATGGAAGAACTCGCTGCCGTCTTTTGAGCGAAACCAGGACACGCTCAAGGCGCTGCTGGCCCTCGTGTCGTTAAACGAAGCAGCTGATGATCAGCGCCGCCTCCTTGCCCGGGTCGATGCCACGGCTCTTCAGGCGCTGAGCGCCCACGACAAGGCCGAGGCGGGCATTACGGCCAATGGCACCACCCTCACCAAAGGCCATTTGCTCGATGCCATAGAGCACAGCCTACCCAAGGACGGTGTGAACGCTCTGGATGTTCTCACTGCTGTGGCCTCTGAGGCTGCCACTGCGAGCGCGGATCCTGATCACCTTGGCAGCCTGATGCTTCGTCTTCAGGGCACGGTGTACGGGGCTGAACAGACGGCAGCCCGTGTTGATGCCTTTGACCGCCAGATTCAGAGAGAGGCCGAGGCGGCTGAGGAGCTGCTTCACACGCTGCAGAGCGAGAGCTACAAACCACCTTCTGACCTGGCAAAGCAGAACCTGGATGTGCAGCGCAGAATCAAGACCGTTTCTGCCCAACTCCCTGATCTCCATGACCGTGTCACTGCTCTTGGTGCATCCATTGCCACGCCGTATATGGCGATTGGCGATGTCATTGAGCTTGAACAGCGCTATCAAGCGTTGCTGTTTCATGTGAGAGATCTCAGCGAGCAGATTGCCTCTCTTTCACAGGAGTAGGTCTGTGGGCCTCACCTCCCCCTATTGTTGTGCTAGCATGTTAATGATTTTGCCAGCACTCGTGGTCATTGATACTGGAATTTTCACGATAAACGGCATTAGCATCTTATAATGGGAGCATTCATGCTGCAGTCAAAGGCGTCGGCTTCAACTTCGCACAGATATAGATCGCTATTTGCATCCACTATTTATTCCCCAATCTTCACTGCTCTGGTATCTACTGATTTCGACGGTTCTTCCCCGAAACGGCACCTCCTAATCTCCCAAACTGCCTTCCAAGTCCCGACCTTTTCACTGGTGGTGAAACCACTGGTGGTGCCTGGTCTTTCAAAGGTACAGGCGGGCCAGCAGCACCTCCTCGCATGCCGTCTCTGTTTTTGCTCTCCGGCGATGCCTCTCCTATACGGAATTCGCTCACTCCAGCTGAAAGGGTATCCTCTATCTCAATGTTAGGTCGTTGGCTTCTTCTTGCTCTGTCCTGGACACTGCGAAATTTCTCCAAAAGCTCAACCCATCGTATGGCACCATCTTCTCGCCCCTTCAACCGATTTGGTCGGTCATAATTTGAAGAGGCCGGCGTTGCTCCCATGCTATGTCCATCACCATCAGTTAGCACTGAAGAAGAAGGAAAAGGAAGAATATTGGAAAGCTTTTATTCCTAGTTTGAGGATCCAGGATGTCGGCCAATCTTACCTTCGTGGAACAACTTGCAAGAACCCAATTGAGCTTACGCTATTGAGTCGGTTCTTCAATGCAGCAAAGGCAGAAGACTGCGGCAGAAGCATAAGAATTCCGTACATGCATTTGTACAAGTACGGATATTTCTCAGGTTCTAGCAGTTGCAAGCGCAAATCTTGTTTGCTACAAGTTAGTGGATGTGTGGTCACGCATACGCCTGCTTTCAAACGGCTCAGGCACTTACATGTGAAGACGGGCGATTCAATTAGCTGGACTAGCTTGTCGACTTGGATCAGCATATTGACTGTCATGTCCAATTCACCACTATTCAATTATTAGCGCTACGTTATAGAGGCTTCCTGTGGATAGAACTCACAAAATTTGTAATAGATGATACGCCTGTTCATAAGCTTGGGAAAGTAAACACAGGGAGAACGTCGCAACTGCATTATAGCACCACGACCTGAACAGAGCCACAAACAAAGTCTGACCATCCTACACGTTGTGTTAATCGCAATGCTCTCAGTTGTAAGGTCCAAAGATGGAACAGGTAGGGGGCAGGCTTATGATAGACATAGTTTTATACCTTCGTTTCCAGATTTCTCAACCGCTTGCGTACCTCCGCGAGCTGAGGTGCCGTAATCAAGTTGTTATTCAGATTTTGCACCATGATGCTAGCAAATTCTACGTCTTCCTCCTTTTCGATACAATCGGCCAACGTTCGGTATATGCGCTCTGGACTGAGGCTGATACAAAGTTGCCGGATGATGAGATTGCCTCTGGTTTCGAGCAGCTTGCGATCTGTAGAAAAAAGTTGTAGCAAGTTTACCATGAAGCTGGCAAAGTAATCGTCCTCGCTATTTCGCGAAATTTGAGACAACAGTTGCAGGTCTCTGGTGACAACGGCATCAGAAGGATCCGAAAGAGTCTTGAGAAGGGCCGGAAAGGTGCCGTCGTTGAAGGCTAACACCTTGCGCGGCGCTTTCCTGTGCAGCATGATAAGCCAAGTTAGAGCAGCTACACGTGTAGCTTCGTGGTCATTTAGGAACAGTAGAGTAAGTGAATTAACAGCAGCGGTATAATCGAGGTTCGCTTGAATTTGTGTGGCGTCGGGTGTGGCGATTGCAGCGGAAGACATTCGACCGCTGCCTGGTGTTACGCTACGTATCTCATTGTCTCTAGAGTTTGATATCGATGCCCGACCGAGGCTGCTATTATCTTGCTTGTCTTGTGATAGCGAGAGTCGGTGGTTCATCGAGACTGCTCCTTGGCTTGCGTTGACATCAGATTCATCAGACAGAGATACCACGTAGTCCATCAGACAACTGTTCACTCTGGTCGCAGCGAGGCGAATCGTCTCTTTGGTGCTAGCCATTGCAGGGAGCATATGCGCAAGGATCTTGGGCGTAAAAGGCAATACTTCCTCGGGGCAAATATCGAGAAATTCAACAATCCATCTGAGCGATTCAAGGAGACAATCTTCCTCTTTAGCATTGTCAGCATCAAGTAATGAGATGGCAAGTATGGTAACCAGATGAGATGCAAAACGAACCTAGTGGAGAATCAAGCGTAGCAGTAAGGATGTCCAGGATCTCTTTATAATTGATTTCGACATCCTGGCCGGGGATCCAGTCCTCTTCCATGCTGTCCTCATCGTCGTCGTTCAAGGCATCGGAATCAAGCTCGTCTCCCTCTTCCAAATTAGGGCGGCCGCCAGCGCTGTCGATGGATTCTTGTCGCTTCCGCTTCCCCCCTTCTTTGAACTTCTTGTTCTCAACCAGTCCTCTTTTAACTTGGGAGATTCTTTTGATTTCGTTAAGAAATTTGTCAAGGCAAGTTTGTGTGGCCACTCTGACGTCAACATTTTGATCGCTGAGAAACTTGAGTATCCCACCAAGAAATTCCGGTAGGAAGGTGACCAGTTCTAAGTCTGGGATCGAGTCTAGAAGTGTGATCCAACCGACAAGGAACTGTCGAGTGAAAGGATTGATGACATGGATGCGTTCTTTGAGTAGTGGGATGAAGCGCTGCAATGAGAAAGCTGTAGGAAGATTTTGTGGCTCTCCGCCAGTGCCATTATCATCGTCGAGGCTAGAAGTTTCCAAGACCGAAATGTAAGAAGCGGCTGACTCAGAGACGATGTCTTTTATGAGTCGATCCAGGAGTTCAGCCCCATTCTTGACTGACAATTCAGAGTCCGCTCCAAGCTAAAAAGGTGGTGTTTTCGTTAACAAGCCAGTCATTTCGGACTTTTACACTCCCTCACCAGCAGACTAGGTGAACCAACAAGCATACCTTGCATAGCTGATCAAATATACTGTTGAAATAGGCCAAGATCTCTCCCTTGGCCACCTTGGCTATATTGTACATAGCCTCGCAGGCATAGTATCGAACTCTCGCATCCTGATCAGTGAAGCAAGCAAGTACAGGAGGCACGATATTTACAAGATAGCGAGGTAACTCCTGCAGCAAGTGTCAGTGATGACACGATCGAGCATAGAAGCCTTTACAATGTGCAAGAGGGATATGATTCAACGGAGTATGACACAGTGGAAACATGGTACAGCAGGCAAGACGAGATAACAGCAGATGGCGTTTATAGATCGCTTGTGAGGTCGGCAATCGAGCTATGCAGAAAGTTGAACATACCGTACCGAGCGCAATCGCCGCGGCGGCCAAACCAATCAAGCCTCCATTGCGAGCATGTGGCTGATGAACAGCGTAGGCATAGTCATTACACAGCTGTTCCAGAATCTCTTCAACGCGCTGGAACGCGCCAGAGGCAACAAGATCTCGTATTATCTTCTCAAGTCTAGCATACAACAAACGTAAGCACATATATGTCAATGCATCGACAGCTGGGCAAGGCCTATGCCATACTCAAGTGCCCCAACCTTGCGCTTATCGTAGAGCTTGTCATTCAGCGCCCGCTGGATGTTGGTATCCATATTTCTAAATATCTCATGCTTGGTTCGGTCGGAGAAGACGAGCAATAATCGAGGTTGCGAGCGATGACGATGGTCGATATGTAAGAGCGGGCGTTCTCTGGGACGTGTGCATGTATTGCGTACTATTTACCTAAGGCACATACGCTACGAGGGGTTGCTACAGCGCGCCACTAGCATCATGTGGTTCGCAATTCAAAATATGGAATTAGGCGTACAACTAAGAGCACCTAAAACGAAACGACGTCAACAAATTGAAAACGATAGGTTCAATACCATATACCAGTAATAATAAGCCATTTTGCATTGATTTCAATATGATCATTTTATATATAAACAGCTTAGCGAGCTCCCAAAGTATAGTTTCATAATTCGTGTGATTCAGCATGTTCTGCACGCATACGTGACGTCTTTGTTTTTTTTTAATTGATTTTTTTATTTTTTTGCCCTTTATTATATATACTAAACATGGGAATCACGAGTTACATACAGAGTAAACGTAAAAGCACATTATGACTCCCAACGCATCTGAGGCCGACAGACTACCTCGACGGGTATTTTCCTCGCTTTTGGCAGATCACGAGATTGTGGGCCTCCAAAAACACCGCCTTTCGTTTTCTTCAAAAGGTCTTTTCTCTCTCTTTAGTTCTTGGACTTCTTGGCCATGGTGTTCAAGGCGCTTCCGTTCTTGAACCACTCAATCTGGGCCTCGTTGAAGGTCTGCAGCAGCTCGACCTCAAAGGGGCTGCCCTCCTTAGGGTGGACAACCATGGTAAGGGGCTTTCCGACGGCGAGCTCGGTGCAAGGAATGTCAACCTGCAACGCGCATTAGCATTCACAAATTTATTTTACGCTGGCTATCGAGGGCGGGGAAAGCTTACCTTGTCATCGGGCTTGATCTTGTCATAGTCGGCGGGGTTAGCGAAAGTCAGAGGAAGCATACCCTGCTTCTTCAAGTTGGTTTCGTGGATACGGGCAAAGCTTCGGGTGATGATGGCCAGGCCTCCCAGGTGACGAGGCTCCAAAGCAGCGTGCTCACGAGAGCTACCCTCGCCGTAGTTCCAGTCACCAATGACAACCCACTTGATACCCTTCTTCTTGTAGTCACGGGCAACAGCGGGGACGGCATCCCATTCGCCGGTGGTGAAGTTCTTGATCTTGTTGGCCTCGTCGTTGGCCTCGTTGATGGCACCAATCAACATGTTGTTGGAGATGTTGTCAAGGTGGCCACGGTACTTCAGCCAGGGTCCAGCCATGGAGATGTGATCAGTGGTGGTCTTGCCCTTGGCCTTGATCAGGATAGGGACATCCTTGGCGTCCTTGCCATCCCAGGGAGTGAAGGGCTCCAGGATCTGGAGACGATCAGAGGTGGGGCTGACCTGGACGTTGACGCTAGCACGCTCCTTGGGGGGTGCCTGGTAGGTGTTGCGACCGGCGTCATAGCCCTTGACAGGGAGACCATCGCCGGTAGGAGGCTTAAGCTTAAACTCCTTGCCATCCTTGCCAACAAGCGAGTCGGTAAGGGGGTTGAAGTGCAGAGAGCCAGCAATGGAGAGAGCAACAACCAGGTCGGGAGAGGTGACGAAAGAGTGGGTGGCGGGGTTGCCGTCGTTGCGTCCAGTGAAGTTTCGGTTGTATGAGGAGAGGATGGAGTTGGCGTCACCCTTCTTCACATCCTGGCGATCCCACTGACCGATGCAAGGGCCGCAAGCATTGGCAAGGACAATGCCGCCAAACTCCTCAAAGGTCTGGAGCTGGCCATCACGCTCAATGGTAGCGCGGATCTGCTCAGAGCCAGGAGTAACAGTGAAAACAGCCTTGGACTTGAGACCGTGGTCGAGGGCGTCACGAGCAATAGAGGCAGCGCGAGACATGTCCTCATAGGAGGAGTTGGTGCAAGAGCCGATCAAACCGACCTTGAGCTCCTCAGGCCAGTTGTTGTCCTTGACGGCTTGGCTGAACTTGGAGATGGGAGTGGCCAGATCGGGAGTGAAGGGGCCGTTGATGTGGGGCTCGAGCTCAGACAGGTTGATCTCGATAAGTTGATCATACTCGGCACCCTGGTCCTCGCGAAGTTCAGTAGCGTAAGCACGAGCGAAATCTCCGATATCCTTTCGCTTGGTAGCGGCAAGGTAATCGTACATGCGGTCGTTGAATGGGAAAAGAGAAGTAGTAGCACCAATCTCGGCACCCATGTTGCAGATGGTACCCATACCGGTGGCAGAGATGCCCTCAACACCAGGACCGTGGTACTCAACAATGGAGCCAGTGCCACCCTTGACAGTCAGGATATCAGCGACCTTGAGGATGATGTCTACAGGTTGCAACGTTAGTAAAGACGAAAACCAAAAAAAGCTCAGAGTTGTATCAACATACCCTTGGGCGCAGTCCAGCCAGACAGCTGACCAGTGAGCTTGACACCGAGGATCTTGGGGGCCTTCAGCTCCCAAGGCAGGTTGGCCATGACGTCGACAGCGTCAGCACCACCAACACCAATAGCGGCCATACCAAGACCACCACCGTTGGGGGTGTGAGAGTCAGTACCAATGAGGAGACCACCGGGGAAAGCATAGTTTTCAAGGAGAATCTGGTGGATGATACCAGAGCCAGGGCGCCAGAAACCAATGTTGTACTTGGCACAAGCAGAAGACAGGAAATCGTAGACCTCCTTGTTGATACCAATGGCGCGCTCAAGATCCTTGGCGCCGCCGACTTGGGCCTCAATCAGATGGTCGCAGTGGACGGTGGTAGGGTTCGCGACGGAGTCCATGCCAGCGGACATGAACTGAAGAATAGCCATCTGGGCAGTGGCATCCTGGCAAGCCACACGGTCAGGGCGCAGCTTGAGGTAAGACTTGCCTCGCTCGAGCTCCTGGTTGTGAGGGTCGTCCAAGTGAGAGTACAGGATCTTCTCGGCAAAGGTCAAGGGTCGGTTGAGCCGGCTGCGGACAATAGAGAGGTTCTCAGACATCTTCTTGTAGTTGATGAAGTTGTTCTCCTCCCAGTTGTTCTGGCGGACCTGCACGTGGGAAAAGCGTCAGCGCGAAGCCCCGGGCAGACAGTATACAGAATCGACGAGACACGTAGAACGGCCTACCTTTCGGTCGAGAGCAGAATCAGAGACGGTAGCCAGACGGCGAACGCTGCTGGCCGCGCCACCGACGGCGCGGCCCCGAGCAATACTGCCCAGAACCTGTCTGGAAGCAAGCATGGTGGCCAATTGAGCGAGGGTCTACAGACTGCAGTCAATTGGAGAAATCAGTCAACATCAGAACGAAGAAAAAGGCCTTGGAGGGGGGGGGTTGTTATAAAGCGACGAGAGTGGAGAGTTGGTTTTGCCTGGGTGGGGGAGAGGTGTTTTTCGGCTGCTTCTGGGGCCAGTCGCTGTCCTCAGAGAGGTAAAAGATGGAGCCCCACGGCCGGGATAGCAGGATATGACAGAATGTGCGGCTTAGAGCTGGCATGGCCCTAGGCAATCTGGCCACTCACAGGCCGTCTAAACATAATCCCTTGGCCCGCGTCGTCGCTTGTGCCGAGCTAGACCTCCCCTCCTCCAGCCGAGAGCTCAGGTTGTAATTTTTTTTTTCTCTCCCTCTCATTTAGCCTCCTGCTCAGTACGGGCTGCCCCGTATTATCTCGGGCGCTTTGACGTTACAGCGTAGCAGGGCGAACCTTGCTGATCTGTACGGGTAGGCATGAAGCAATAAATACGGAGTGCGGAGTACCTTGTGATGGTGTTATAAAGTTGAGGATATCCCATGGTAGGAGGCATGTAAGTCGTAGTACAAAAGACAGCAACCACCGGGTACCATGGTGAATATGTTTTTGCGTACGGAATAGAGCCTGACGTATTGCAATTATCATCATCCATCCCAAAGCTGCGCGTTTTCAGTGTGCCCTCCATGTTGAAGCGCTAATTTGCAAGTGTGCAAGCACATCATTACAACATGCATCAGATGCCACCTCCCCCGGCCTGCTGAATATGCGCAGTGTGGTAAGCATGTGACGTCGCAGAAGATACTCGTGCCAGCGCCATCGAGTGGCTAGAAATCGGCTGTCCCTGAATCGTCTCCTCGAGATTCATTACAGCAAGGCAAGCCTAGGGCGGCAATTGCCGTGCAGCCAAAATACTCCGTGTTCGCAGCGTGTTCGCAGGCAGGATAATGAAGTAGCCGTGTCTTGCCTCGGCATGAAGCAGCCGAATCATCGGTCGCCGCTCCAGAGGCTCGCTTTTGCGAAGCTCTCGGCCATACCACTCGGAGCCCGACGTGGCGTTAGACGGAGCTCCGTTCCTAGTGCCGCAGCAACGGAGATGTTCGTACACAATCTGGCCCGTGCCTTGAATTGATGTTAGTCTGCCCAGGACTCCGTAGAGCTATCACTTCTAGTGCCATCGCAAATTTTAATATTCGCTTATAATAGAATGTATCTCGGTGGTAGTATTTGATTGAATCGAAATCTAGCTACATCTAGTCTAGTCTAATGCGATATGTATTGAAATACAGCTGAAACCTCACTTCCGGCGTATTCCTGCCGAAGCAACAAATCTTGAATAGGCTGCAGCCCAGAGTTGACAAAGTGGTTCCAAGTGCTTGTATCGCCATATAACATGGCGGGGGCCTTGATGAATTGTCGACCATCGGGCTTGCATCTTTTGCACTTGAATGTATCGTGGGTGTCGCTGGTGGTTTCAGGACGATACTGAAAGAGTTCTCTAAGACTATCGAGGGAGAAATGACGCTCCACGTCTTCGGCAGAATCTACCACACACGACGATAAGCTTTGCTTATGGGACTGTCTCTGAAAGATTTTCTCCTCGATGGTGCCAGTGGCAATGAAGCGGTAAACGAAGCAATCTTTCTTCTGGCCGTCTCGCCAAACTCGCGCCAGGGCTTGTTGGTCGGCAGCGGGATTCCAATCCGGATCAAAAAGGACCAGGCGGTTTGCTCCAATGAGATTGATTCCACAGCCTCCTGCCTTGCTGCTCAATAAGAAGATAAATTCATCCCCATTTGGGTCGTTGAAGCGGTCAACCAATTTTTGGCGTTTGTTCACATTCATAGTTCCGTCGAGACGTAGGCATCCATATTGGCGTTCTCTGCAGAGACGTTCAAAGAGGTCCAACGTAGACGTGTAGTTGCTAATGAGGACAATTTTGTCATTTGTGTCTTCTCGAATCTTGGCAAGCATTCGATCGAGGACCAGCATCTTTCCCGAATACCAGGGTTTGATATCACGATCTCTTCCACGAGACTCTCTAGGAACGTAGTCCTCTGGAAAGCATTTTTCTGAGCCAGGCAGGTCATCTGAAATATTCAGGAGGTCGGGGTGGTTGCAGAGCTTTTTGAGAATGTTGATGGCTTTGAGGGGCTGACTGCCCTTGCCACGAAGAAGAGCTTGGATATCTGGACTGGTGATAAAATAATTGTAGAGATCGATCTGGAATGGAGCGAGGTTGCAAAAGACCACATGCTCATATTTCACCGGAAGGTATTTGGAGAGGATGTCGTTTGTCCGTCGAATCAAAAATTTGTTAACAATACCGAGCAATTCTCCAGTGCACTCGTCTCCGCGCTGGCGATCATGCTCTGAGGCGTCCGCATCTCGCCCACGCAAAATAGGTATCTCAAAGCGCTTTCGGAACTCCAATCGAGATCCAAGTAGATCTGGATTAGCGAAACTGGTCAAGGCAAAATATTCCGTAAGATCATTTTGAATGGGTGTACCGGTGAGGATCACCCGTCTGGTAACATTCAGATCGTTTAGAGCATTGAATGTATTGCTGTCTGCATTTTTCAAACGATGACCCTCATCGCAAAACAGAAGTCCGATCTTGGTGTGTTTGAGCTCTTCAACGTTGAGGCGCAGAGTCTCGTATGAGACAATGATAACTGGCCGAGTGATGGATCGGCCAGAGGCGATGGCCCACTGACGAAGTTGCCGTTTCAATTCTTCTTTTGGTGCCTTGCCATCAATGGCAAATGGATTGATAGCATTAGGACCAAGCCATTTTGTCAGCTCGTTTGCCCAGTTTTTCACCAGACTTGCGGGGCAAACCACGATAGCCTTTTGTATTGTCGACTTCCCACCAGTAGGAGACTGCTTCAGAAGCGTCCACATGAGCGTAATGCACTGGAGCGTCTTTCCCAGTCCCATCTCGTCAGCCATGATGCATCCGTGAGCTTTTTCATCGACCAGCCCTGTAACACATTTATACATGAATTTGACTCCTTCAATCTGATGAGGGCGGAGACATTTAGCAATCTTAGGATCAATGACAACCGGCACTTTTGGATGATCTTGTTCCACTTTCTTTTTGATGCCAAGGATCTCAGCAAGGCTTTTATGCACAATCGGGCTGTCGATTTTCGAGGACTCCGCCTCTTTTTGCACCACGGTTTCCGGAATTGCATCAGGCTTCGCATCAACTGTTGGGTCATAAAGAACAATGGCAAATTCGCCGGATGGATCATGTAGGGGCTTGGGGACAAACACGACCCCACGTCGCAGACCAAGTGTTGGCGGTGGTCTTGATGCATCGAATGCCACCTGGGATTTGTCCTTCAGAGGAATAGAGAAGGCTTTTCGAAAAACAACATTCTTATCTTTGGCTTGGAAGACTGGGAACTTGGGCGATGCCACTACTTGGCGACCAGCAGCATCATATGCTGTATCGATGCTCGTTGGTCCGTTCTCATCGGCTCCTCTATAATCGACCTTTCTTTTTTTCCTGGCCGGGCGATCCGACGCGGATACTGCAGTAGCCGCCGACGGACATTTGAACGGTTTCCGAAGTTTGTCAAGATTCTGAGGCCTGGGAACCTGGTGATTCAGCTTGCTAGGGGGCTTGTCCTTCAGCGCTGAGATTGATGGTGCACTAAATTTGTCAATAAAGGTAGTACGTCATGTTAATTGTTGCAAAGAATCACATACGGAGCTGACATGGTAAATGAGCGCAATCTTCACAGGCTTGTACACGAAAACAAAACAAAACACCGGCGCTTCTAAGCAAATTCATACATAGGTAGGAAGTGAATAAGATGACGCGTTTCCCTAAGCTGTGTCGCGCGTAGTTTGACACACGAGACTTTGACGCGATATCACGTGACTAATATAAACATTCTGGGAGCCTGCTTATTAGACAAGGCATGCTGTGGAACACATCTCTTAGGATTATCCATGATGTAATGCAGGGAGGCGGGTATGCATGATGCATTCAGTTTGATTGCAATATGTGTTAATATTTCTAATTTGTGACTTTGCTCTTCTCTATCAAGGGAAAACGAATCACCAGGAATGTTCCGCCAAGGCATTCTCGATGACAAAACAAGCGGATGCGCGACTGCCAAATCCTGATGTGACCAGTAAAGATGAAACCCGCTGAATACCCTCTAATTAAGCCTCCGCGAGCATTTTCATTTGATCTTTATTGCCTATATTTACTTCATTCATGATCCACTCGTATACAGCCCATTGAATTGCATTCACCACGAAGGCTCTGACACTGCAGATTGATAGGCCTCGGAAAAAGGGACGAATTCCACCATCTCTGTAAGTATCCCTCATCACCTGCCATGCTCCATACCGCCTGCTACTCTTGCTCGCCGTGCTCGTTCTGTCGTGCCCCAGAAACGGCGTCTCATCTGTCGTTGGCCGGTAGGAGTATTGCCGCGTCTGTAGGCGCGACTTGATGACGTCGAGAGGAAACACACTGGCCCAAGTGGCAATCCCTGCAATCCCACCACAAACCAATACCTTTGATGTATCTCGTCGCCCGGACGCAACATCGTCCTGCTCTTGAGTAGTGGGCCAGTAGCGATGAGCCAATTCGTATGTCCAAAAGTAAAAGCCATAGCCGATGCTATCCCGAAGCGCTGTGACAACCCCGCCATAGTAGAGGCCCTTCACACCCTCTCTCCTCCATATCTGCTTCATAATCGCCCAGCTCGATGTTGCTGGCGTGGACATTTGTGCCCGGCATTTGATTAACTCGGTTGGAGCGCTGACTATCCATACTCCCAGGCCGCTCACTGCTCCGGCTGTCCATGTAACCCATCCGGCATCCGGGGTTGATGCCACCTTTTTCAGAATTGCTTCGGACCGGTTGTATGAGTAGAACAGCAGCGCATTCAGAGCCCCGTACCCGAATATAGGAGCGGCAGTGCCTTTCATGAAGGCCACCGAGTTCTGGCTATATAGTTTCCGGGCAACATTGCTTCTCGTTTGTTGGTGTACTTTTTCAATGTCGAGAGGGTTGCCTACTACAATGCCGACTATTCCGCTGAGATAGCCAGCCCAGAAATCAGCCGACATGGTGAGGATCTTGGAGTTTTTGTTTATTGACAAGTGCTAGATTGTAAGTTGGATGAAATATAAGCGACATAGTACCTAGTGGTAGTAGAAACTATCACATGCAAACTTAGGTTCTACACTAAGTCTATTCTTATCTCTATTCTTCACCTTTCTCACACATGCGATAAAATTGTCCGTACAAGTCTGTGTCTGCTACATAATCACATGTAGCTCAACGAGCTCAATTCTCGAGAGGTATGAAGCATTATGTGTATATTCTATTGATATGCCAACGTGGAGCAGATGGCAATTAAATTACACTCTTAACATCGTCCAGCTGCCACCCGCCTTTGGTTTGTTTAACCTTGCTCTCCTGCTCTAATTTAGCAAGCATCTGTAAAACCCCACCACAAGCTGCCATGTGTAAATCCTCACGCACATCCTTATAAACCGTTTTAACTATGTCCATTGCTGTCCAGATTTTGCTATTGTCCTGGTTGCTGGCTCTCATTACTTGCAGAACCTCTTCCTCTCGCTGGCGGCGGTGCTCGATATATTCGCTAATCTTTCCCGGTCCATCCTCAACCACAGGCCCATGGCCTGGATATATTTGCCCAGAAAAGAGTGTCTTCATTTTACTCAGACTCTGGAGATATGTAAACAGATCCTCAAACACAGCAGTGCCCTGTCCAAGTACATTATCACCGGCAAACATTGCATCTTCTTCGGTAAGCACAAACACCATGTGGTCTTTTGCGTGACCGGGAGTGTGCCAGGCCGTTAAAGTCGCATCTTCGACTTGAAAATTATCGCCGCTCTGAATCGGCAACTGTCCATCATCGGGGCTGTTTTTGAAAACCTGTACTTGGGGGAAAGCATTGACAAGATCCGTAATGCCGCCGGTGTGGTCATGATGCCAATGTGTTATCAGGGCCAACTTCACTGTCGCATTTTCTTGGTCAAGCGTTTCCTTGAGTGTTTGTATCCAAACTGGACGTCCTTCTCCTGTATCAATTAAAATACGAAAGCGGCCAGTACCAAGCAAGTAGGTGTTAGTGCCCTGCAGCGAAAATTTGCCTGGGTTGCCGCCAAGGATCCGGATACAGCGTGGGCTCAGGCGCTGCACCGCAGGAAGGGTTACAAGAGAAGCTGCCATGGTTCGGGTTGTCCTTTCTTTCAGTCACTTTCAAGTGGTAGAGACAAGCGCAATTTCATATATCATAATGGCAAAGCGATGAGAGGGTAGGTACTAAGGTTTAATTCGCAGGCTTTTATATGGCATGCCACCGAGGTTGGGGGCTTGTTACATTAGTAACGCGGGCCGAGGTTCTAGATCTACAGGTAGGTACAAGGTAGGCACCTCGAAGTGCATACTCATAACAAATTTGAAACTTCAGGTCTTTGCTATGTAAAAGCCATAAAGAATTCCCCTTTTATCTTTTTTCTTTTATCTCTTATTTCTATTGCTGACGAAAAAGAAGGATATAATACAGCCATGTCCTATCTTATCGTGCCAACTACCAGGTTGTACCAAGGTATCCTTGTTCGAGGTTTATCGATAAGCACTGGGATGGTACCTCCCCTGCTCGTTCCGTCATTGACGAGAGATCTCCCACTGTAGTAGCAAGGCTGCCAATGTGTGCGCTAGGCAGCTAGCTGCCACGTTATTCGCCAGAAGGACCCATGAAGTAAGGCTGCATTGCATGTACGCTATCACCACCACCTTGAGCCACCTTGAACCGCCTCTGAACAACTTCAGATCTGAAAGAGTTGCATCCCCCAATACCTCACTTCGAACGGTAGCAATACGTCACCGCGCTACACACTCCACCGCTTGTCAATCGCTTAACCAAGGTTGACAATCCAAGCTCCAAGCTGCGGTTGACCACCGTTGGTCGCTACATCTCCAATATGAACACCGACAGCATCTCCGATTTCCTTGCGGAGCAACGAGACGCAGCTCCAGAGGAGCTCCAGCCTCTTATCCTCAACTTTGAAGACTACTGGGAGCGTAAGCTATGGCATCAACTCACAGACGCCCTCGTCGAATTCTTCAACGATGAGGGCAGCGCCGCCCAGCGCTTGGCCTTTTACAATGTCTTCATCCTCAAGTTTGCCGATAAAATCAACAAATTGAAGCTGGTGATGCTAGCCCTCAAAGCCGCAACGCAGTGCAAAGGTTTGTTCCCAGCCTCCTTGAACCCAAAGCCATCCGCGGGCCCTACTGACAATATGTGGAAGATGACCGTGAACGTTTGGCTTTCCTGCAGTCCGTAGTTAAGAAGGTGGACACAGAGGATTCCCAAGATGCGCTTGTATTTGCTTCTGTTGCAGTGGCCAGGGTGAAACTAAGCCTTGGCGAGCTGGAGGATGCGAAACAAGATCTAGACGCCGCAGAGAAAATACTAGACTCATTCGACTCTGTTGAGGCGGTCGTACATGCGGCGTTTTACGACGCCAGTGCCAACTACTATCAGGTGAGTCTTCTCATTACGGTTTCGAATACCATCACTAATCCTGCGGTTTGTTAGCGAAAGATGGACTTTGCAAATTACTACCGAACTGCCCTCCTCTATCTTGCCTGTATCGACCTGTCATCGCTCTCTGACGAGGAACGACATCGAAGAGCCTACTACCTAAGCGTTGCGGCTCTAGTATCTACTAGTATCTATAATTTCGGCGAGCTTCTACTCCACCCCATTCTGGACACCCTGGGTCGGAGTGAGGATGATGCTTGGCTGCGTGACCTCCTCTTCGCCTACAACCGGGGAGATCTTGCTGCCTACGATCTTCTTTCAGATAACATTGCGTCCAACAAGCTGTTAAACGACAACTCGGACAGCCTCCGACAGAAGATTTACTTGGCAGCTTTGACAGAAGCTGTCTTTCGCAGACCACCGCATGACAGAACCATGACCTTTGCTACTATTTCTCAAGAGACCAAAGTTCAACCCCAAGAGATTGAGCATTTGGTGATGAAGGCTTTGAGCCTAGGCCTTTTGCGCGGAACAATCGACCAAGTAGGTCAGATTGCACACATTACTTGGGTGCAACCGAAGGTACTCGACATGAAGCAGATCGAGAGTATGCGTCAACGACTTCTCGAGTGGGATTCAAACGTCAACCAGCTGGGGAACTGGATTGAAGCGGCCGGCCATGATGTTTGGGCAGCGTAAGCATCACCACGATGAGATGCTAGTCAGTGGAGTTTGCAAATGCTCTTAGAGAGGTTGTATAGTATACCACAAATACGCACTGCAATTCCATTGAACTCTTGATAAGTGACACTCCTTGGTTAAACAAGGATTATTAGTGATTTATCCAAAACGCATTCTAACAAAGAAGAGAGATCCATCCCTGTTATCGCAGGGTCTATTATATATTTCTGAAAGTCATGGCTAGAAGCTTCGCGGAAAACGCGGGCACCCTTCATATCTTAAAAGTAGAACTAAGAGTGTTTGTTGTGCCGATTAGCCATGCAGGCCACCAAACGCACCAAATGATAATTGGTGTGTACATCCCCCACACATTCCACCCCAAACTCGCTGCTTTCAGCACTTCAGACATAGTAATACCACTGGTCCATGCTGCGGATGATATAACAACAGGCGGCGAAGTTAGTATCAATAGGATTACAAGGAACAACCTAGTGACCAGGTTTTTGGTCGGTTGGATGAAAGTAAGAGGGCTTGCCAGAAGCCCAACCAGAAAAGCGAGTGAGAAATTGAGCGTACTAAGCGTGGCAAGAGATACGCCTAGGATCAGCAGTGAGAAGGACTTTGTAAGTTGAAAGAACTGCGCAGTAGGCTTCTGTACTGAGGCGATAACGAAAGAGAAGATTGCAGGAAGAGCAGTGGACGAGACGGAAAATAGCAAAAAGGCCAATGGTAACGTCTAGTCATAGCAAAATAGGTCAGCACTCAGAATTCAAGATCTACTATAGCCATAAGTTTGGTGTTTCAGCGTACCTTAATACCAAGATGGTTGAAAACGAATAGAGGAATGGCAGAAATGGAATGGCATGTCGCAACGAGAGCGAGCGGCGAGAGAAGGTTACGCTCAACTGTTGGAGGAGATGAAGGCGTCGTTGTCGAAACTCCTTTGCCTTCTGAAATGTCACCCTTTGGCTTGTCGCTGGCTTCTCTCTTTGCGATGGGTTGCCCACTCTTCACCCAAAGAAAGATGGCCATAATAGTGAAGTTGGCAGCAACCAACATGGCACTGGGTAGATATGTGCCTATGCTAACAAAGCGATTCTTCTGCATGAGAAGGTAGAAAAAGAAGCTCTGATGCAAATGCTCTAACAGGTTGTTGAGACTCCTGAAAGATCCTTCTACAACTCTACCCATTGCCATCTCATCGTGCCATCCTTCGCCAGCGGGCTGTAAAGTTATAGCGTCCACATGATACGGAATGAAGCTGCTATGGGGTCCCGTTGGATACCCAAGGCCTTGATAAAGCATACCTCGGAGCATCGTTTGAAGTCGATCCTGGTAGCTGTCCGTATGGCCAGCCATTTGCTGGACGGTAGTTTCAATGCCCATCTGGCCGCCTGCAATGTTTACAATCGAATTGATGAGGTCGAGATTAGGCAATTGACCATTCGTACCGTCGTAAATGATGTGGAGTTCATGATACCGGTGCTCAAAAGGGTAGTCAATCGCAAGAGCTCCCTGCAGCGCACCAGACTTGAGAGGCAACGGCGCAATATACTTTGAATCATGAGCATCATGATAGGCATCAACCCAAGCTTGGGTACCCGTTGTGCTATCTGGAGGTAGAAGGAGAATGATATCCTTGGACCATAAAGACCAACCTAGGTATTGTTAGCTGGATTGGGATGTGTAAAGCTCGAGCTTCAATGGCGACTGACGTTTGAAATAGCGAGCCAACGTGAGGACGAGCGCAACACCATTACGATTGAGCTGCTCATCTATACTTTTCCATGCAGCCACCAGAACGATGGCTTCGGTTGCGTCCCCTCGCGGAGCTTGCAAAATACCGTACACATTCTCCCCACTGTATATCTCTCCCGCAGAGTGATAGGTATAATTTTGTCGACCAACCTTGACTCCAAAGCCAGTCAGGATGGATTCCAGCTTGTCATTGACCCTAGTTTCCGTGTTAGCCTTCTGTGTGCCGCGGAAATCGTCCCTCCAGCTGGGAAAGGCCACTGACTCGAAGTTGTTCTTGCTAGCAAGCAAGTCTACCTCATGCCTGAATGCTCTGAAAATGGATTGTTCACTACCCCCAAAGTAGGTATGCACCTGGCCAGGCAAGAGAGCATTCTCTGATACGTAGGTTCGTCTCGAGTAATCGTCCAGGGGCAGTAGGAGGAGCCAAACAACACCAATGGTGATGCAGAAGGCAGATATGTATGGAGGTATTTTAAGCAGTCGAGGGTCGCGACGCAATGACAGCGCTGTAGCTACACAGACAAGAAAGTTAGCGCATTGGCTACGTTGCAGATGTAAGAAACACATACAGAGCAGTCGTGGCATCTCAGTTGCAAATCGCGCCAAGAATAAATTTACCACAAATTGCTCGATCTGAATTGAAGGGCGAGTGCTGGCCGTGAAATTCGGAGAGAGAAGAGCGCATGAGGAATGGGTAAAATCAATCCATAGCTTGGCCCAGCACTGGACACTAGCTAAGATGTATCTCCAGGGTCCAAGCTGAAGACATTCCCGAGGTGGACCTGCGTTTTAGATTGATTATATAACCCCCCAAAAACAAACGCATAAATTCGTACGAATTGTCATTCAACAGACAGCTTTATATAGCAGCTTAGAGTTCTGTTACAACTGGTATTTCTCATTACATTTGAAGAAAAGAGATTTATTAATATTACTATGTCATTATAATTATAACTGTTTATGAGATTTCTCTATGTCATATTACTTCCGTCCCCGAGGAAATAGATAGAGGAACGTCTAAAGGGTGGGTTCGGAAGAGTCGTAAGTTAGATAGTCTTGTTCGCTGATTTTCGAGTCATTATCTTCGTAATGGCATGTCGAATTGTGATTCCTGCCTTTTCAATGTCCTTTTTGGACAGCGCAGAAGTGACGCACACTTTGAGGCTTGGCTGGAGTGTCCAATCTCCATCCTTCGCCCCCATGGCATTCGCATAAGGCCTTGTCTTCAGTCGTGTGATCATAACACCGTTCGCGAGAGACTATTGGTTGTTAGCTATCAGTATCGTCCAGCAAGTGAAAGGGTGTATAGGGAAAGGGGAGCATATACCTCTTCGACGCACTCCATCAGGATTTTCTCTTGATCATCCACGGTCAATCGCCTTGCCTTGATGACTTCGGGTTTGAGTGCCAGGAGCAAGATAGGATTGTCCAGCGAGCTGGTGCACACAACCCAATCGCTACGCGGGTCAAGCTGCGCTCTCAAAGCTCGGATATTCTCTCTGCACTGAACAAGCACGTCGGGATTTGACTGCAGTAGTTTCACAGATTCGCTTGCTGTCATGGCCAACATGGCTGGTAAGGCAGCAGAGTAGGTGTAAGCAGAGGAAGTGATACGCTGGTGCACAATGACATCTTTGGATCCAGCACAGAACCCGCCTCCCGCGCACAAGGGGCCGGAGAGTGATCCAATAATCATGTCCACTTGTTGCGGATCGACGTTTTGTGCTTCAGTAAGGCCGCGACCAGTTCGCCCCAACACTCCGAATGACCAGGTTTCATCCAAAATAATTCGAAACTTGTACTTTTCCTTCAGCTCAACCAATCGGGGCAGGTCAGTCACATCACCGGTCGTCTCAAATAAGCCTTCCGTAACAACGAATCGACGTGTCAGTTTACCCGATTTTGCCTGCTCGTTTACAACAGATTTCATCACTTTCTCCAGATCACCCATGTCTCCGTGTTTGAACCATCTGATGTTGCTCCTTGAGATCTGTAGGCCTTTGCGGATGGAATAATTGGCAGCAGCATCGGCAATAATCACATCTCCGCGCTTGCAAAAAGATGGAATGACACTTGATACAGTCGAGAAGGTTTGTGCATAAACAATGCAGGCTTCCGTGCCGAGAAATGAAGAAATGTCGGCCTCGGCTTTCTCGTGAACGTCCTGAGTGCCATAGAATTGAGGAGGTCCACAAGGGCCAACTCCATATGTCCGCAGGGTTTGGATTGCCTTCTCTTTGATTTGGTCGTTGGCATTAAAGTTATAGAAGTTATAGGATGCCAGGTTAATAGCAGTGCGTCCATTGGATAATTTGACTTTGGGGCCCGTCGGTCTGAGTCGTGGATCAATATACCGCAGCATCATTATTAGACGGCATGAACATACCCTACGATAACCGGAAGTTTGTCATTCTCGATCTCTTCAATGAGAGTTTGGTCTGCTACAAGCGGTTCGGGAGTCCATTCGTCAATCAATTCCTCGATTTCCTGAAGCCATAGATAGTCAGTAATAGGTACCATTGGCGAATTCACCGGAGACTTACGCCTTCCCGCAGCTTGACAAAATTCTGCTTGTGAGTAGAGTACGAAGGAGACATCAGGTACCGTATGAAGAACAAAACGAGTATCAATTCAATGGCAGATCGAACGGGGTCATTTTGGTAGCTGGATTGGATGTATCGGGCCAGCATAGCCGAGCCAGGGAGTTTCTGGAAATTAGACGATACCACATGGGCAATTTCGCCAAAGCGAACCTGGAGAGTATCGAACTCCATTGTGATTAGCCCGCCGGTTGTGAGCAGTCGATCTTGGTTGACTCTGGAGTGCCAGGGAAAGATGTAAATGGTCAAAGGCCGAGATTGAACAGCAAAAGGATAAATAGTGCAAGACGCATTGCTTAGTCATAGTTGCCGTACATATAATGGAATACAAATCGCAACTAGCAAATGTTATCATATTAGCTAACGTTAAAACATCATTACTTTGCAAATTATACGTTATTAATCTGTTTACTTCAACATAACACCCAATATGCAAATATTTAACACATGTTTGTTGATCTATATATAGATGCATATATCCTAAATATAGATTTCCAAGTACTCGTATTGGCACTACTCCCTCTCTTCGTATATCTACCACTCTAGTACTCCCTAAAGCAGGCACGTATTCTTCTAGTGCGCACCTAGCATTCTTCTTCACAACCTTATTTCTTTTCTCTAATGTAGAATGGCCCTTTTAAGAAAGCTGTCACGGCCACTCTTTCTTCCACCTGTATTGCATAGCCGACCGCTGCAGAATATCATTCTAATTGCTTCTTGTCTTATCTTATTAATATTCTTTCTGTATAGTCTCAGAGAACCAGAGCCAACCCAATTGCTACCGTATCAAATTTATCCACAGACCAACGACTCCATACATCATACGGTGACGGAGTTTCTTCCCGCCTCTGTAGAAACCGGAAAAGATTCGACTCGAGAACTTTGCGATTCGTTCCCTAAACATGTGTTATCAAGAATACAGCCAGTTCTTAAGACCGGCCATGGCGATAACAAGGAAAAACTGAACGCGCAGATGGACAGCACCAGCGCTTGCTTTACGCCCGATGAATTGATCATCTTTTCTGATCTCGATGAGAAAATCCGGGATCATCATGCTATCGACATTTTGGCCCATCTGCCTAGCGCTCATTATAATGCTACGACATTCAAGATGTGGGAGGAATATCTAGCCCAAAAAGAAATGCAAGCGAACGGTGTATTGGACACTGCAGCACAGGTAAAGCACATAAATGGATGGGCGCTGGACAAGTTCAAATTCTTACCTATGATGGAAAGAGCTTGGGCCATGAAGCCGAATAGAGACTTCTACGTCTTTTACGAAACAGACACGTAAGTACACTCTCGTATTGATTGGCCTGCTGTCTCGTTGACGTCGTCTCTCCTAGTTATATTTTCTGGGATAACCTCTTCCGATTTCTTCAAACATACAACCCAGATGCAAACGTTTACATTGGCTCACCATCTCCTGGACGCCGTGATCCCAAACGGGGAGACCAAGGCACCCTCTTCGCTAACGGGGGCCCTGGATATGTGATCAGTCGAGGCGCTATGAAGACCTTGTTACAGCGCACTACTGGTCCATATGGACAGTATACTGACGACCCGCTGTCCGTAAAATTCAGTTATCTAAATCATGATGATGAGTGTTGTGGCGATAGCGTTCTGGGGTGGGTGTTATGGGAGCTTGGTATTCCTATGCATGGACACTGGCCTATGTTCAGCGATTACGGCCTTCATGATATTCCCTTCAATGATCAGCATTGGTGCCAGCCGCTCATCACTCTACACAAAACATCGCCAAAAGATATGGTTGATTTGTTCAGCTGGGAGTTTAGCCAACGGAAATCCCAGGTCAGTAGCGTTCCATACATGTTTCATACAACTATTTGCTTCTTCTTCTACCGAGTACGGGCAAGTAATGTTGATCTGCTTCATAGCTAACAAACCGACAGCGCCCATTGCTATTTTCAGATGTATGGGAATTTCATAAACCAGGCACTGTTCCATCGCGTGAGAACTGGGATGGTGGCCGCTTTGATGCGTTTGAACCACCCGCTGAGGTTGTGATTGAATCATCCGAGCAGTGTAGCCGTGCTTGTAGCGATGACGTGGGATGTTTGCAATGGAAATGGGAGGGGCGAGACCGGAAAAAGTGTACTCTCTTAAGATCATTACAGCACGGAAGGGCACGAAAGGCAGAGAAGGGCGATGGGGAGGAAGAAGCCTGGGTCGATTACACCTCGGGGTGGGTAGAGGAGCATATAAGGGAATGGAGAAAACAACAAGATTGTAGTATAGTTAAATGGGTTGGGGCAAGTGTAGAAAGGAAATTCTAAAATAAATTAAAATTTAAAGAATAAATAAACTAAAAAAAAGTTTTATTACTTAGGTATATATATTTTTATTATTTAAGTAATAATAATTAAAATATATTAAAAAAAATTATATTTTAAATATTTAAAAAATTATTTAAATAAAATAAATTAATATTATAAATAATAGTTTTTAAAATTATTATTATTATATAATTTAATAAGAATTTTTATATTATTTTATTTTATTAATTTAATAATAATAATAATAATAATAATTTCTCCTAAATATAAAAAATAAATTACTTAAAAAGAATTAATTATAAAAAAACTTTTATATATAATAATAACTTTTAATAAATTACTTTATTAGCTTTTTTAATAATTTTTTTAATATTTTTACTTAGCTTAAGGTTTTTAATATTTTTTAATTAATTTAGCTTATACTTTACTTTACTTAATTTTACTTAACTTTAGTTTTTTTTTTTTTTAAAGTTTTTAATTATAAATTTATAATTTTATTAATTATAAATTTAATTATTTATTTAGTTATTTTACTTAAGAAAAAGTAAGTATATT